>NW_006264373.1:0-16818 GCF_000469605.1 Apis dorsata | reverse complement strand
ATTAAAGTTAAGATTAATATTTTTTTACTTTTTTTTTCAAAAATTATCTAATAAAATCTAAAAAAAAATTATTTAAATAAAAAAAATACATAAAAAAGCTACATAAAAATACATAATTCCCTAAAAATGGAATTATTCAGTCTTTAAAAACAAAATAATATTTTTAATTTTTTCTATATTTTTTTCTATATGATTTATTTTTCTATATTATGATTTTATAAATAATTTTTTTATATTTTTTTAAAATTAAATGTTTTCTTAAACTATAAATATTTTAATTTAAAATTCTTGTTTTTTTTGTAAAATTTTTTTTTTAAATTTATAAAACAACAATTATATGATAAGTTATTTAAATTACTAGATACTATTTCATTTTGTTTTTGATATTATTTAAAGAAGATTTAATTAAGTTTCAAGTAATAATAATAATTAATGAATAAATTATAATTATAACTTGCTATATCTTAAAATGTATATTAATTTTTCTTAATTCTTAAATCATTTCTCTATTTTTATATTACAGTATCCAGAATTGAATGCAATGATCATGCGTCGATTTCAAGAACCAGGAGATGTTGAAAAAGCATTTGAATTAGTGCACAAATCGCAAGGACTCGAACATACAAGATTTTTAGCGCGAAAACATTGTATTGAAGCTATGAAACTTGCACAATCTTTAGCTGAAAGTCCCTATCAAAAAGGTTTGCAAGTAGTTTGCGATTTAGTATTGAATCGTACGAAGTAGCGATATAAAAATCGTGATAGAAATGTAAATGTGTATGGAAGTAAAAAATCACATTGAGAAAAAAACTAGTAGTCATAAAAAATTATAATATGTTGACCTTGAAATAGTCAATTAATCCAACTACAATAAATGAAGAATAATATGTAATTAATGCAATAGATTATATCGGTTGTAAGGAAAAAGAAAACATCAAATGAACACAAAAATGATTACGATATTCATGTAAACGCACCTTCGACGAATGTGTTCAACTGATTATTGTTGATGATACTTATAATTCTATATTTAAACTTATATATGTTTGTAACATAAAAGTTTAAAATGTTTATATTTGCAGTATTGTTAATAATGTGGTAATTTTAAGAAAAAACAAAAAATCAAGAAAAATTAGGGAAATATTATTTTTATAAATTTCATATAACAAAAGCATATTATCAATTTTCTGCAAGAGAATATCCAAGCGATTTCTAATAAAATCTAAAAAAACCAGTTTATCTAATATAATATAATTATAGTAAAAACTCATCTATTAAGTGCCCAGATATATCTTAAATAAGAAAAATACAATATATAAGAGAATGTAAAGAAAATCATGATAATTACATTGTTCTCTAGTGCACATATGACCTGATTTTATCAATATTGTCACTAGCCAATCATAAGTGTAAATAAAATGATTCATAGGAATAGATATCATATATTGGAATTGATAACTCTGTTTGATTTTTTCGTAACTAACATCTGCAATAAAATTCGGGGAATAATAAGTAATATGAAAAACTTTTCAAAATATTATTATACTAAATTCATTTAATTCATATTATTATTATTATTATCATCATCATCATTATCATCATCATCATCATTATTATTATTATTATTATTATTGTTCTTGTTATTGTTATAGTTCTTCTTCTTCTTCTTCTTATTATTATTATTATTATCATTATTATATTAATGAAATAATCTATAAAAAATTATACAAAATTATCGTATATAAATATAGTTTATATTTATATAAATTTATTTTTATTTCAACATAATCAAATATATCTTTTATATATAAATATAATTAATTATAATCAATATATGTTATCTTTATGTAGTAAAGAAATTTTAAATATGTAAATATTACTTATATTTTTAACAATCAGCAGAGTATCAATACCAATTAACAGTATATACAACATAATTTAATATCACGTTTAAGACGTGCGAAGAATATCTGCCAAAGAAGACCATAACATGGTCTTGATTTTTCCATTTGTTAAACAAAAATTCGATTCATTGAATATTAAGAACTTTTTATTATCAATTAATATATTATAAATTATAAATTTTTTGAAAAATTTTAAATATTATAAATTATTAAAATTATTAAAATTTTTAGATTTTTATATTGACGCAAAATTAATATAGTTTTTTATTCATAAGGACTTAATAAAAATAGAATATCATCTTCATGATCTATTACATTCTTTTTCAATAAAAAAACTGCTCAATATGTTATTTACCATAATATAACTAAATATATAGACATAATTTATATAATAATTATTATATTTATAACATGAATTAATGTATATAATTGCTCTTTGATATAAATTACTGCTGTAAAATTATTAATAAACAAATACAAAATGTAATTATGATCAAACAAAATATACTAATTATGAAAAACAAATATATATTAAGATAAAGATATTTCATTGGTAATAGGATTAAATAAAACTTTTATTATTTATAATTCATTTAATTTTTGCAAATTACCTTTAATATTATCATAAATTCGAAACAAATCATCTTTCAAAATAATAAATTTTGCTGATATTTAGATATTTAGATATCACATTGTAAACATAATGTACAAATGCATATAATATAGAAAAAAATGAAATATTCTTCTACATATAATGTATATGTAAATATATGATCTTTTAATTATTTATAATAAAAAAATGTTACCAAATTATAATATTATAATATTATTAAAAAAAAGTTGATTGAAAATTATTAGATTTATTTTTAATAAATTACACTGTTTATTGTTTTATTCGTTATGTTGAGAAGCACTAAATCCATGTTATATAATTTTTTTAATATAAATATTATATTAAAACTTAAAAGAAATTTTATTCTCTTTAAAATAATTACATCCTTATTATATATATATAATATATATATATATATTATTTAATTTAAGAATATTTGACAGAATGTCTATATAGCACTTCTTTAAAATATCTATTTTCGATGATTTTAGCAATAATTTAAACAATATTCAATTAAAAAGAAATGTATTTTAATAATAACAAAAATATTGCATGAACGAACTATAATCAAATTTATATTTTATTTTTAATCATTCAATAAATTCTTCTACATCTTATTATTATAACTTTTAATGAAACATAGAAACTACTACTATTAATGTCAATAAATATTAAAAGATTAAAAGATTAAAAATATCATATATTTATTATTCGAATATAAATATAAAAAAAAATATTTTGAATTATTTAAATTAATTTTAAAATTATATTTGAAATTGAAATTTATGTTTATATATATATAGCAACAATGAAAAAGAATTATAAATCAACGATTTTTTTCTATTTTAATTATTACAATATATTTATTTTATAGTATGTTTTTAAATAAAAAAAATATTTAATTTTGTGATACAATATGTATAAAATATTACTAAAATGTATTTAAAATTTATTTAATATAAGAAATTTTATACTTACTATTTTTCTTTTTTTTTTTTAAAGAAATAATCAAAAATAATACTTTTCTATAAAACATTTCTTGAATACAACATAATAGTTATTAAAATTATTGAAANATATATTATAATAAAATAATATTGTAATATATATATATATGATATTGCTTTCTTGACAAAAAAGCGCATGCTGTACATAGATATAATAATTGTTAATAAACTAATAAAAAATATATGATAAATTGATATGACTATATTAATAATAAATTAATATTGGGAATTATTATTGTATTTTTATAAAATTTCAAAAGATAATTAATTTAAATATAATTGAAAAAAATAAAAATATAAATCATGTAATCGTAATTAAAATCATAAGAAATATATAATTATTAATTTAATTTATAAATTAAATTAATAATTACAATGTTTCTATTACATAACAACTGTAAAAGTTTTATAAATGATTTTATTAAATATTAATAAATCATTTTTTTTGAATTGGTAGAAATTAATAATAGTATAGACATTTTGTCTCATATTTTTGTGGTTTCAAGATTCCATTATTTTCATGTATTTTCATTTTCATTCTCAATATTGTTGATTTAATGTAATATAAAACAATATTCGCAGTGATTAAAATGAAATGCTTTTTATTATGAAATTAAAAGTAAAATAACTGCAAATAAAGTAATAAATTTAATATTTATTCTATAATGTATTTATATTTATTTAAATTATATAAAACAATTTATTGGAATAATAATTTTGAGTAAAAACTATTATAAGTTTATAATTTTAATTATAATTTTTTAAAAATAATTTTTTGAAAATTTTTTATAAATATCAATTAAATAAAATAATTTTTTTTCTAATATAAGAATTTGAGATTTTTATATACATTTTAACAAATATTCTATAAAGTAAAAAGTTATTTTTTGTTCATTATATCTAAAACAAAATTTTCGATAATAAAGAAAAAAAAATATAACAATAAACAAAACTATTTTAAATTCAGATTATAAAAATTATTATTTTTATTATTAATCAAGGCATTAAAATATTTTCTCGATGAAACTTTTTCAATTTTTATCTAATTGCACTGAAAAATATATTATGTGTTATATTATTCTTTACACATATATTATTATTTACATTTTCGCTACGTATCGAATCACATATAATACAATATCACCAATTCACAATAATACAAATAAACCAATTCACAATTTCTAAAATAATATAATTCTGTTTATTAGTAAATTCTGAATCGGTCTTAGCAATATATTTAATCATTTAAATATTCGATAAAATATCGTTTTATTTTATAATTTTATAATTTTTAACGAGTCATATTTTTTCGAGTTATATTTGGATTCATTTTTCTAATTTTATTTTTTATGATCGCGTATACTATCAGAGTCAACATGCTTCATGAATTTATTACTTGTTGCCAAAATTAAAATAAAAACAAGAAATTTCCTGGAGATTATTCGAAAATCGAATTGGAAATATTCTTCTTCCATTTCATTAAATTTAATCACCTAGAATTTTTTTATCATTTTTATTGAAATATTTTTTTTTTTTTTAACCAATCTGTATATCTCGTTCAACATGTAACTAATAAGTTTTAGTTAAATCAGAAAAAGATTAAAAAATTCATAATTTCGAGAACTAGAACAAATAACATCGCACTTTCTAATTTTTACATTCAAACTTGTAATTTAAACATTTACATATTTTTTTTACATTCATATTTACATATTTATACATTCATTATCATTCATTGAACAATTCTTATAATAATCTTATAGAAATTATTATGTAATTTGCAGTGAGAGTATTTAGGCAGAATCTTATAAATCTTAACGCAATAATTAGTTTACCGCGTCGCGACGCAGATTTGTAATTTGATTAAAAATTATCAAAGTTAATACTTATTATTATTAAGATTGTTAACTTCAATCCGTTCCTAAAGGTATATAATAATAAAAATAATTATTACAAAGTTGACTTAATAAGTTCTTAATCGAACTTAATAAGTTCGATTAACAAGAAGATCAAAAACAAAGTTCATATGTTAATGACTATTAAGGTTTATTAAGGTTCTGTTATTATTATTAAGGTTCGAAGTTGATTTTAGTATTTTGGAAGTTCTGGTAGTTAAAAGTTCTCAAAGTTCTGGCCATTCAAAAAGTTCTCCTAAAGATTGGTACTCTCTAAAGTCTTCTCCATATTCATCTCGCGAACATATACGTCTTCAATCGGATACACAAGCAACCAATAACATTGCGAACCAACCCTTTGATTGAATAATACTCCCAATGTAAAGAAAATTCCTTAGAATGAGTCTGAAGGGTTATGCCATTTATAAATCCATTGTTTTTTTAGGAAATTATTCTACACGTATTTGCAATAATTCTTCTCAGATAAGATGATACTGATTGAGACTGACATGGCTGGAAGTGTCGTCTTAGGATCCAGCCATGCCATATTAACACTCCACTTACACCAAACTGTTTTTAGATGTACAAAGCGAATAGTTACCAAATTTTTCTTTCAAAAACGGCATTGTCTTTGCAGCATCATTCTATGCTATCTGTTCATATCTAGACACCATCTATTCAATATTTGAAAGATTACTTTTAGTATCTAAAAATTTAGAATATATTTTATTTTTAGCAAACAAAAAAATAATAAAAATTTTTTTGAATAAAATATATTGAAATATTTAAAAAAATATTAAATCGTTTTAAAAATTGTTTTTGTTTTTTTTTTACTATTTATATTTACTATTCTAATATTAAGTTCTATTTTTTTGAAACTTCCATTATTTTTTTTAAAAAGTTTGATTTATTAACAAAATATTCGAAATAGTTTGTAATATTTAAAGAATTAACATGTTTAGAAAAAAATGTAATTTTTAGAAAAAAATATCATAATACTGTTTATTCTATTTAATATATAATTTTGATTGAAATAAATTCGCTATTTTCTTCTTTATTTGAAATCATCTATAAATTAAGAGATTCGAAAATAAGCGAGAAATCCATGAAAGCGAAAAATCAATAAATTTTTAATCTATTTGGAATCACTTAATGAGAGAATATTATTTTATTCTTTTTTTTTTTTTCAAAGTTTTTTAAAATATTCCTTCAAAATATTTTCAATTCTATGATATATAATAATAAAGCAATTAATACAATATATATAATATATTATATAAATGTACAAAGTTCTATTGTTCTATTTTAAATGATCGAAAATAAAGTTTATATATGATGAATAAAAGTTTATAAAAATTCTGAAATGCGCGAATTCATAAAGTTCTGAGTTCTTATTTGAGATTAATCCGAGGTTCGAAAAGTTTAAAGATTTATAACATTTTTGGTAGTTTAAAGATAAGAAAAGTTTTTTTAGTCCGGATTATTTAATAATTCGAATAATTCGAAAGTTAAAAATGTTCTTTTTTTTTAATTTATAAAAAAGCTTGGATCCTTTAAAATCTTCTTCGCGCTCATGTTAGAAAATTGCGAATCTTCGCTAGGAATATATAATATATAATAATATATAAGCGATCAATGATATCACGCTCCTTGGTTGCGCGACATTTTTAAACTAAGAAAATTTCTAAAATTAGGCCAATAGGAAACAATACCAATCATAAAATCTATTGTTCTCAACAAAAACTGATCTTTGCATAAATGTGTAATTTCTTCAATATTGGTATTAAATAACTGTCAATTTCAAATCCTAAGATCATATTCACATTTTAGCCATATTAAAATGTTCCTAAAAAATATACAATCCAAGCATTTTCTGAATACTTATCTCAAAAATCTTTTCCCTATATCTTTTATTAAATATTTTAATACAAATAATATTGTTGCTTGATTTATAACTTATAATTTAATGATTTGTAGTTATTTCATAATTTTTTATCTTGTTCGAGAATAGACTTATATATTATACTTCATTGTACTTTTCATATTCTTTTATTTTTCATATGATAAATTTTAAATTTCAAGTTAAAATATCTTCTAAATTAAAGATTTTTCGACATAAATAGCATAATATTTTTAATAAGAAATAAAGAACTATACCATTTAATACAATAATATAATAATGATATGTTTGATGATATATAATAAAATTGATATGTTTTACTTAAAGAATTAAAGTTGATATTCATGTAAGCTTTATATCTCAAAATTTAATAAAAAATATAATAATAAAAAATAATTAAAAAACTATTAACATTACATAATGATGAATTTTATTTTTATTACATTACATTATACTGAAGAATTTTTGTAAAAAAATTTTTTTTATATTATTTTTTTATTCATTCTTTTTGAAAAAATATTTCATTTTATAATGAAACAGAATATTATAAAAATATGGCACATCTTTGGCACATGAATTTTAAATCTCAGAATGATGAAAAAAGTTATATATATCTGATAAGACTTAATTAATAATTTATAAGCATTTTAAATTTGCATTAAATGCACAAAAAAAGTGAAATGGCGATAAAATAAGAGCGCTCAACTGACAATAAATACATGACAATATTATCACAGTATCGCGTAGTGAAGTTCTTTAACAAAAAATAAATGTTATTTAATATCTTTTTAGATGTATTAATATCCTATCTTCACAAATGATTATTTCAAATGAATTTCAATGTTATGTTAATATGTCTACATTATAATTTACATTATTAATATATAATGTAATATAATTACGCAATATAATATACTTACTAATATATTTATCTCGTTTTCTTTTAAAACGAAGAAAAATTTTATCATTTTTAATTTTTATGCAAATTCAAATCTACATGATTTATTCTTTAATGAAAAGCTTATTTTGAACAATAAATTGTGTTAATAACTATAATAAAGTCTATGATTTTGTACAATGATTTATAATATTTAATTTAAAATTTATTCTAGATAAATTGTTGTATTATATTTAATATCTATTTTGCGAAATTTATAAGAATAAATTAAAATAATATTTTATGGGAATAAATACATTCCCATAAAATTTTGGCTTTGGTATATAATAATAAAATTAATTTATTATAAATTTCACTATTAATAAAATTTTAATTTAAATGATCAAGAACAAAATTCATGCTAATGAAAATTTATTTATTGTCACTGAATGAATTCACGATGTTCTAAAATTCTGTTAGTTCAAAGTTATAAAATTTAATGGTTCAATAAGTTCTAAAATATAAAAAATATTAATTTATTCTGATGTTTAAATGATTTTATAATTCTAAAAATTCTATGATTAAATAAGTTTTGATTTTCTTGAATTCCACTAAATTGTTTCTGTTTTCTAAAACATTCTCCATAAAATAGCATATTGAACCAATTCCCTAATTGAATAACATCTTCAACCCAAAAAAAATTCTTAGAATTAGAATTAACTGAAGGGCTATATCATCACAATCCGTTGTTCCCAAAAAATTAATTTGCAATAAATTTTTTCTCAAATAATGCTATTAATATTGATATGATTAGAAAATGTCATCTCAAATTTTAAGACCACAATCCAGCCAAAGTGTTTTTTAAAAAGTTTTTTAAAAAACATACAATTTCAAAAGTCCTTTAAATTATTTTTCTTTCAAACTGTTCTTATGCATCAATATTATTTGTTCAATGTCTTAATCCTTCTCCTTGTCTTATCCTTTATTTAACAAGGAATATAAATAGGACAAAGGAATATAAATAGGGAAAATGGGTATTATTCTTAGGTACTTTCATAAAAAAGATTTTCCTTAACGGAAAAAGAATATGAGTTATAGAATATGAAACTGAAAAATATTGAAGAGAATCAGTAATATACACAATGTAGAATGAATAAGAAAAATAGACAAGGACATACAGATTCGGAATATTAAACATAAATTGTTCATGAATATGAATAATTTATGGCATATATATTCGAAAAAATTTTCAATCTTGAAAATTTTCTCTTATTATTATTGGTCACTGAATTCATTAAATGAAACAAAAAATTTAGAATGATGCTGCCTGAGATAGGTTTTGGGAAATACTTAGATAATATTTGAAATTATATATTTTAAGATATTCCAGTTTAACAAAAATGCAATATGATCCCAAGATCAAAAGTAACATTTTAGATATGATTGATTCAAGAGCATCATTCTACGATTTCAAAAATTTACATTTATAATATATGTCATTAGTCATGTATGATAAACATATGTTAATTAATTCCTGATTATTATTGGATTTTTTGTGACTAACTACCAATCTAGTTTAAGGAATTTTTCTTGAATCAGAGTAGACAAGAGTCGCAAGATAAGGTAATGTTATTGATTATTATCATGCCTTACCGGGAAATCGCAATCTTTTCAATTGAATTATGGAATTTTTAAGAGTAGAAGTTCTTCAGTCAAAAAAGAAAGTCAAATAAGAAAAGAAATCTAATTAATAATTTAATTATGAATCTAATTAACAACTCGCAAGAAAGAGATGACCGAGTATATTTATGACGTACTCCATCATTTGGTCTGCCTATATGAGGATCGCGGAGAAAAAAATAGCCAGGATTGTCAAATGCCTCTCGAAACATGGTGCTGTACTTCGGCGTTTTCAGTCGAACTTGAATTCTGATTCTACGTCCTCGAACCGAAGTTGATCAGACTCTTCAATGTTCTGTTTGATCGATTCTGCTCCTCAAGCAAAGAAAATTCGTAGACGAGCCGTTCGCGCATCACCGATATGTCCGTTGGACAAAGCAGAATAGCAGTTGTCGCTTGCTGCGACAACTTCAATTTTCTTCAATTACATGTCCCGGAAAGAACAGGACTTAGCAAAATACTAGTTTAGCTTTAGTCGTTCCATGGTATCATCAACGCTTTCTATTCCCTGCTTTGGACATTAATAAGGGTCGTGATGAACCATTTATACCTAGGCTGGATTCTGAACGACTATCTCCGAAATAAGTACAACGAGTACTCAGACCGATACGCCGCCATTATCAGAAGAAGTCGATGCTTATATATAATATTATCCACGATAGGGTTTTGCACGCTCCCTTGCCGGATAGTGTCATAATACTATTACGCAGACGATATGTTTGTCCTCACCGCCAACAAGGATATCGAGAGGACCATTCGTCTCGCAAAACTGGGAATAATCTCTGTTGCCATCTGCCGACTGAGGCTCGATATGATGTCCCAAAAGACAGAAGTCATATAATTTTATCTAAGAAAATCCGGGGCTATCCCGGTTGTGGTTACAGATTGGCAAAGTATATGTTTAGGTAGGTAAGAATGAAATGAAATACCTCGGTTTTCACTTGGATAGTCTCTGACATTTTGTCTATTTCGAGTCCAGTCTCTAACTCGAAAAGGCAGTAGTCGCTCTTTACCGCTTATTGTGGAACAAAGAGAAATCAGAGAAAAATGTTCATTGCCTCTATATAAGAGTTGTGTGAAGCATGATGTAATACGGTGCTTCCATATCGGCCGACTTGGTAAGCTGCCGAAGAATCGACAAACTGTGACAAATTCAGTGCCAGCTCGCCATCAGAATCACGAGGAGGTACTGTATAATCTCCTAATTGCGGCAGCAATAATATTGGCCAGGTTGTCTTTTTATTTCTTGGCGAAGAGTTATGCAAAAATATACGACTTGATGCAAGCGCTCTGCAGATGTGATAGCGATTCATCAACGAATTAACTGGAGAATAGTGAAAGCTAAGGGAGGAGACGAGCAATTATTTCTCTCAGCATTGTCAAAGCGGTCTTGTCATGAATGGTTGATTCGGTCACTGACCTTCCGAAAAATACAGATACTGGTCACGATTTCTTCGGTTCTTATTTAAATTGTAGCGAGAGAAAGGAAGGTCACGGAGTAGTGCCATCATTGCGCAGTCTTCCAAGTATGGCGCAGCATATTTTGGACAAATATGAAGCGTTCACAGAGGAGTGCCATATCCTAATTGAGCAGATAGAAGATCTCTTTTCGATAGTTATTCATTTTGTCCATGTTGGGAAAAGATAACTGGCGCGTGATGGCTTTCACGAAGAAGTTATTCGCAGAAAGAATGCAGTGGAGCGGAGCGAGAAATCATCGTCCCACTTTATGGGGAGAGAGATGTTCTTCTGTTTCGGAATAATAAACAAGCCGGATCAAATTCGCGCCGGTCCGCGAAAGTGGTCCCTGACGAAAATTTCGTGATGCTCCATAGTTATATCAGCGGGACCATCGTCGGCACGAGTGAGGGCTCATATCGACCGAACAGTAGTTCGAGGAAGTAACGACGTCGAATGGCCCTGGTATCGCCAAAAAGCATAATTCGGAGATAATGCCATCTGCCTCCCTCCCTCCTAAAGACGTTTCTAAGCGGAATAGGCAACATGCGGGAAGCACCGGAAGTGTTCACTAAGAGTTTCCGAAGGCGCCAGAAAAAGCCATCGTAGAAATTTTAGCCGCTAAAAATCCCGGTTAAAGACACTATCTTAGCCTTTCTCCAAGAGAACCGGAGTATCTCAATAAGGATTTCTCACACATAAAAAAAAAAATACCTATTCTCCTCCATTCCTTTTTAACATTATCTCCTTGTTCTTCTCCGATAAAATTGAATTTATTTAAATATAGACTTCATAATGAATCTCAGGCAATAGAGATCGACTCGAACAGAGCCGCCGTGCTCGAGCAAGGCGTGTACTGTATACCGCTGATTTGGCTGCTCGCGGCTCGTGTACCACTGATTCATCCTCCAGTGTCTTCAACTGGAAAGTACTTTCTTTGCCGCGCGTTAAAACTTGGGATTAAGGATTTTTATAAAAGTTGTCATCTTCGCAGTTGTCGTTGTCATTCGGTTAATTAAAGCAAGAGTACCTGCGAAATATGATCACAAGCTTATGATATAATAAAGCTTGCATATCCCAGGTATCAAACCTGTATAACAGCAGTCAAACAATTCGATATGATCTTGGGGTTTGAGACGATATTTTCCAGCCATGTCAGTTTTAACGGCAATTAGCATTATCCTACTTGAGAAGAATTCTTACAAACACTTGCGGAATTTTGCGGAATACTAGGAAAACAGCAGAATTTGTGAATAGCATAGCCCCTCAGTCTCTTTTAGAAATTTTCTTTGGATTGGGATATCGCTCAATTAAGGTTGAGTGTTATTTGTTGATTCACAGTGTTATTAATCACTTGTGTACCTACTGATTTCGTATCCACGATTTCGCAAGATAAGCATGGAGGTTTTAGAAGATACCATTTTAGAAGAATTTTTTGAACTTTCAGAATTTTTGAATCTTTTGAACTTTTAAAATCCTAATCGTCAGAACTTTTAAAACCTTTAAGTTTAAAAATCTTTATAATCCTCTAATAATCTTCAAGAATTTTTTGAATTTAGAATTCTTCCGAACTTGTAATCTCGAAATTTAATGATAATTTAATGATAACGTAAATCTTTATTAGCATATAGATTTTTCTTTTGATTGTTTTATAATGAAACTTATTAACAGTGAACTTTGTAATAATTAATATAATAAATTAATATAATAATTAATATAATATAATTAATTAATATACTAATTAATGTAATAAATTAATAAATTTTATTACTATATATCATAGCTTTAGAAACGGTTTGGAGCTAATAATTCTTTTGAAAAGTATATATTTTCGATTAATGTGAAATTTAGAAATGAGGAAAAAGAAGAAAAATAAAATTTTAAAATTTAAAATTTAACTAAAAAATTAAAAATTTTGGATTCGAATTTTCATTTTCGAAAAATTAATTAACAAATTTTAATGCATTCAATATATCGAATTCGTCTAATAGAAACATAACTAATACAATTATGTTCATAGCAATAATCATTGATCGAATAATGTCGAATAACCGATAATAACTGATAATCTATGGAATATACAACATAGAATATTGGCAATGCGATGATGTTTTAATAATCGGCCACTTATTAATGATAGAGAGTATACAGGATGTCTAAAAAAATTTAGGAGAATTAATTTTTGAAATAATTTTTAGCAATTTTTTTTTTTAAAAAACTTTTATATATAAAAGAATATCAATATATTTACTTTTATTGAGACGGTATTGAGGTATGAAAGCGACATTGCAATACAATATTGCTGTGCATCCAGTTGATCGTTTTCATTTAGAATCTTAGTATATTAGGATGTTCCATAAATTTCTTTCTTTTTTTTAATACGAAATGAATGATATTTATTTAAAATTAATTTTAATTTTAATTATTATGTTATATATGAACTGTTCTACTCTATCATCTTTTTCCATCTCTCAAAAAACCCAGGAATTATTCCCTTTTTTCAAAATTGTTGGAATTTACTTATAAAATATTCCACGAAATACGTTTTTATTTCAGATTTACGGATTGGAACCATTTATCATGGAAAGAATTTTTTTAATAAGAGAAACAAGTAAGAGTTGGATAGAACAAGATCTGGAAAGTAGATGCGATAGAATGTCCCAATCAAACTGTAATAGCTTTTCTCTTATAGTCAATACAACAAACATACGGTTTTGCATTATCGTGAGAGCATCGTTTGCTAATTTTGGCCATTTTTCTGCTATGGTGTTTTTCAATTCAAGCAATATTTCTAAAATTGATGGTTTTACTTTGAGAAAGAAGCTCTTCGGGTGAAATCCAGTTCGCAACAGTTGAAGATCTATTGTCAATCATTAATTAATGCATTTTCACATTTTGATATAAAATCCAAGTCTAGTCTCCAATGACTCTTTAAAAGACTCTTTAAAAAAAGATCTCTTTCATATCGCTGAAGAAGGAAATCATACATAAAGACGCGATTCATAAACTCGATCTCCGTCAATAGCTGTGGACTCAACTTCACATTGATTGACATATCCTATTTTGATCAAATGATTATCTACCATTTTCTTGGAAATGTTAATAGCATCACTAACATTCTCTCGCACATTATATCGCGGATTTAGCGAGCATGGTCTTGATAAGATTCGTATCCGTCATTAATGGGCGATCACTGTGGTCTTTATCTTTCAAGTCAAAATTGCTAGCTCTAAATCTCTTAAACTAATTGTGAATAGTCATAATAATAATAACACCACTCCTGTAAAATACAAATCTCGTCTGCAGTATCATTTGCACCATCATCTTTTTTAAAACAATAAAGCATAACATATCGCAAATATTTCCTCTGGCTATCTATAATGAATAGCGTGGAAGAAAAGTTTTAAAAAAGATTGTGTCACCAACGAAACGTACTTTAAAAGAGCTCTCAGATGATTGAAATCAATCCTATAAACGGCTAATAAAAAGATAAACTTGCATATTTATATAAAAAACCAGTTAAAGTCATTCCTAACGTAATGCGAAAAAAACTTATGGGACATTCTAATATTATATTTATTAAACACAATTCATTTAAATATATTATTTGCGATAAATGCTTTGAATCAATTCAATAATCCATTTATTCAGTATTGAAACACAGCAAAATATATCTAAAAATTTTTATATAATGTGAAATATAAAATAAAATATAAACGATAGACTATGATATATACAATATATACATACTACATATAATAATATACACAAAAAATTACAGAAATTATCAAATACATCTATTCAAATTGAGTATCTGATAATAAAGATCAAAGATTCCGAACACATACGTAGATATGGTTAGATTTATATTAAGTGAGCAATCAAACAAATAGAAATTCCTTTATCAACTATGGAAACAGAATATATGGAATGTATTTACCCAAAGCAACTAAAAAAATTATATAAATGAAAACTAATGTGCATGAACTTAAATGTTTTAATATGTGAAAAAATCAAAATGAAAATGCAATATAATTGTGTAAAAACAATACGTTTCACAATAAAAATAAACATATAGTTATCATTTTACGCGTAAAACATCCGAATATATATATGAATAAGATATTAATAGATATATTAATTAAATTTTTATCAAAGATTAAAATCATAAAATATATTAAGATGATAAATTTATAAGAAATAATATAAAAATATTTTTATTTGTATTTCAATATTATAATTCATATTATAATTCAATATTAAATTTTCGTATGAAATAAATATGAAATAAAAGAATATAAATTGAAATATAAAACAGGCCCATCATTTTTAAAGAGGAAATACGAAAAAATTATTCAAAATGTTTTTTTGTATGTTTTTTCCTCAATACCAGAATGACTAGTATGTATTTTAGCGTCGATTCATATCTGTATAAGGTAATTTATTTTTATTTCCTTTCATTAAATATATTTTCTTTTATTATATTTTTTATTATCAATTAAATCACTCCACAACCTATTTCGTAATAAGTTATGAAATGTCTCGTTAATCATCATGGGCGATATAATTATTACGGGTGATATAATACTGAAAGAATAAAAATATACTGTTATGAAGTTTTACAATTCAATATGAGAATGTATTTCATGCCTATTTTTTTGAAAATAAAATTTCAAAAAAATAATTGAATCAAAACTCTATTATCTTCATTTGTTTCAATAGACAAAATTATTTATAGAAACGGCAAAATAAAAATATATAGTGAAAAAAAAATTAAAAATATACATCGATGATTCCATTCCATTCATCATCATATGATGAGAAAAGTAATTAATTACACAAAATACTTTTAGATCAATTTATAAATCTAAAAATAAATCTAAAAAACCATACCAAACTATACTTTAATAGTTTTGTTGGTACAATAACTTAAAGATATGAATATAAAATAGATTGCTAAATCTTATTATTATCAAAAAAATTAATCGTAAATTATTTTTTTAAGTAAACTATAATAATATTCGTGCGATTGGTATGTTGTATATGCTGTACATGTACTATAAGCAGGAACAAATTATTGAAGAACAAATTATCTAATAAAAAAATACTATTATATAAATATGAAATATATAAGTCTTTTATAAAGGAATGGAAGAAATATATTATAAAAAGATATCGAAAGAATTACATTTATCATGATTTTCATAGTTTTGATATTAACACGAAAAGAAATAATAATAACATATATTAAGAATAATATATTAAGAAATATTCTGTAAAAAAAACGTTGGATTCGTAATTGTAGTTTGAAAAAAATACAAATTTGAGTATACAATATTTAAAAAATTGATGATAAGAAAGAGTAATATCCTCTGTAAAGAATGTAAATATGTTAAGCAAGATATATCAAATACTTTTGCGAAAAAAATCTGTTTGAATATATGATTTGATGTGTTAAAGAAAATAGAATATAATAATAATATA
>NW_006264372.1:18158-22413 GCF_000469605.1 Apis dorsata | reverse complement strand
ATGTAAAAATTAACACATATTAAAGAACACATAACAATTCGAAGAATGTCAAATTTAAATTGATAAGCTTAATAATGCTGCAAAATTTAATTTTTTTTTTATTAAAGGTAGTTTTTTTTAATTTTTAATTCTTTTTTTGTTATATTTTCATTATTATTAATTTTTTATTTTTATTATTTAAATTATCAATTCAATAGTTATTTTAAGAAAAGATACATTTCACTGATTTCAATGATTTTGAAATAATTATATCTTCTGTAAATAATCTTTAATATTAATTTTATATTGAACCATTATAAATAAATTTTATCTTACTAGGAAATAAACAATGTAAATATTTATACATAAAATATTTACACTTTATATATTCCAATAATATATGTATAATATAATGTTTAAGTCAACAAATAATAAAAAAATGTTTATTTCATTTTATTAAAATGGAAGAAACATTCGTTCTCTTAGATCAATTACATCATTATATAAAATATATTTTAAGAATAATAAAATATTTAGATAACAAAACGATCAGATAATAAAATATTCAATTCATGATGAAACTATCGAGAAAAGAAATATAAATATATGAAAAAGTAATAATTGTATTCATCAATTCAGCATTTAATGCTACTTCCCAAGAAGAGGCATCAACAATCTCAGAACAATTATTTAATTCATTATCAATGATATTTTTAATGAAAAAAAGTGTATTATAATTTGCAATAAATATTTATCTGTAAATATAAGAAATTATTCTTTTTCATAAATTTAAAAAACATTTAATGCTTTAATTACATTTATTTTTTGAATACTTTTAATTGAACAATATGATATGATCAAACAATAAATCATTTGGAAATAATTATTAAAAAAATATGTAAAAACTTGAAAATATTGAATCGAATTATATTGAAAACTTTTTTTAAAATTCAATTGCATTCTGAAAGTATTTCTAAAAAAATTAAAAATTTGAAGAATATTTATTTTAATTAAATTGACTTCATTTGTAATGAAATTATAATGAAATAATTTTTATATTTTGAAATAATCTTCATTTTTTGATGATTATTTTATGATTTCTTTAAAAAAATTTAAAAAAAAAAATAGCATTTTGATAATAATCAAATCATCAATAATCAAGTTATTTTATTATATTTTTTCTAATATTTGAAATTATATAATTGTTAAATGATTTACTTGAAATCATCTAAATAATTATAATCAAATAAAGCCAAATTAAAAGTATAAATTGCATGCTTTTTTGTAAAATATGGAAACGCTTATTGTATGATTACAAACAATTTTTTCTTGTTTTATGAAACAGTTTTATAAATCAATTCAAATGTTAATAATGATCTGTATTAATAGATTCAATCTAAAAATTAGGTTGCAATGCATCATTTTTTTCTCATTTCATCAAATAGATTGTTAGAAATTTTTTAATTATATTTGTTTCTTATAAATAATTGTTTAATTATAAATAATTTCATCTAAAAGTATCGAATTATAATATATATTTATGAAAGATTTAGAACATTCATAAA
Organism: Apis dorsata; assembly: GCF_000469605.1. Taxonomy (NCBI): domain Eukaryota; kingdom Metazoa; phylum Arthropoda; class Insecta; order Hymenoptera; family Apidae; genus Apis; species Apis dorsata. The sequence goes on along the minus strand of NW_006264372.1, from coordinate 20,869 downwards.
ATATTATTTATACCGAAAAATTTCAAATTTCAAAAACAATTTAAAGATTGCGAAAATCGAATTGAATTTAAATTTAGCAGAATACATAAAAAACTCAATTTTTTCCAAAATTAAGTTTTAATAAAAGAATATTAATCTATATTTTTTAGATTTATGTTGCTTTTTTTATCATACTATTTCGAGTTTTATATAGTTAAAATCTAGATTTTTGTATATTTATATTTTAAACAAATGCATCCTGTTATTGAATTTCAAATAATTTCATAAATAAAAGCGAAGATTATGGATAAAAAGATTTAATGATAGATATATGATTTATATATAATGATTATTGCATAATTTAGTTATAAATTATTTTCGTTTTTAATTAAATTGAATTTCAAAAATTGCAGTTGCATAAATATTGAATACTGAAACAACGTATCATTCAATACTTACTTACTGCTTAAATGTATATAATTATATCTATTTATATGTAATTATATCTATTACTTACTTTATATACTATTTATATGAGATTTTGAGAATCACCATATTTTCTGTTGACAATCTTACATTCTTTTGTGTATGAAAATATGACTCCAAATATATCATGACATTCAGCTTGATTTTTAATTGTCAATAATAAAGAATAACTAAATAACTAAGAAATAAAAATTAAACAATTTTTTTATTTTTGTTTTATTTTGTTATATATATGAATTCCTTTTTGTAGCCTTCATTCAAATATATTCTTGTATGAACTTTACTTGAAATTAATAAAATAATAATGAAGTAATAAAATAAAAATTTGATTCTTAATATTATAGAGAGGAAAACATTATACATACCTTAAATTTATATCATACCAAAATTTTAAATAATGAATTTAATACAAATTTAACCTCTTTTTATTAAAGATATTTATATATTTTTATTAATAAAATATTTAGGCATTGTCTTTATATGTATATTGTTATCATACAATTATATTTTTTTATTATTATATTATATTATTATAATTGTATATTTTTATTACTTCAACAATAACATTGTCATTATATATAATTATACAATTATTTAATAAATTATAATAATATTATATTCATTTATATTATCAATGATTCTATTTTTAGTTAATATAAACTATATGATAATTTTACTACGATATAATTATATTTTTTAATACACTGCGAGAAGTACTGATATATATGATGCCGAAATTTTCATAATCTATAAATGTAGAAAATAAAATACAATATAATATATTTATAAAACTTGGAGAAATAAAAAAGGAATATTTTTATTTAAAAAAATATAATTTTTCGTCAAAAATAAATCAAATAATGCAAAAGACATGCAAAAGTTTCTTATCACATTTTATGTTTGTTTATGCAAAAACAACAATTAAAAAAATTTTAATTATATTAAATATGCCTATAAACATGCATACATAATATATCAAAAATAATTGTATAATCTAGTAAAAAATAATTTTGTATGTAAAAATATAAAAAAAAAATATCAAAGAAAAAAAAAATTTTTTTAAATTTAATTTTTTATTTGTAAATCAACTTTAAAAAAAGTATAAATGAAATTAGCTAATTTTTAATTAGGTACAAATAAATTATAGAAAGTTATTCTTCGTATAAAAATGTGAAACTAGAATATAATAAATATAATAAATAATAAATTAAAAAAAACTATAATAAATAAATAAATTTACTAAAATGTACAATAAAATTTTGTTTTTATTTTTAATTAAAAATCGAAATTATGTAAAATTATATAATCAATGAATTTTCAAATTTAATTTTTTTGAAAACTAATTTTTAAATAAAAAGATTATGTTCTACATTTTCTATTTAGTTTCATATATAAAATATCTTATTACAAATAATTAACTTGTATTTAATAAAAAATTAGCAATCTCATTTGTACTTTATAAATTTTTAGTTTTGATTTATAATAAAATCAAAGTCACAAAAAATTTTATTTTTTTTTATTTATCATTATATATAAAATCATTTTTTTATATATAAAATTACGTACCATGATTTTACATATATAAAATCCTATATATAAAATATGTTTTTAAAGTAAGGTCTTTTTACAAATAAAAAAAAAGTTATAATATAAATAAATATCTTTTAAAAAAATATTTATTTATATTATTTATTCACATAATTTCTGTATATTAAATAAATTTTTATTATATATTGTGTTACTAATTTTGTTACTTCAAATCCATCTTATATTACGACGTTGTGATAATAATTATTTTTTTAAATGCAAAAATAAATAGTTACTTAATAAAAAAATCGTTATAGAATTCGTTAAAAATTTCTTAACGAATTTGTTTTAACATTTCAGCTAATATGAATTATATTTTTTAATTAGATCTATCAAAAATAAATTCTTTAATAAATATTTAAAAATTAAATATTTTTAATGCAAAATTTTTTATTACATAATTTTTATTACATAATTCTTTATGTTTGTGTTTTTATCTTATATTATGTTCAATTATATTGATAATCAAACATGTAAGTTGTATGAGAAACAACACTAAGCATATAAAAAATAAAGAAAAAAAAGAAAACATAGATAACACATCTATTTTCAAATTTTTAAAAAGAAAATTTTTAAATATAAAATTTTTATTTTATATTTTTCTTTATATTTTTATTTCATATATTTATATGAAATATTTTTATATTTATTTTATTATG
>NW_006264372.1:7231-17887 GCF_000469605.1 Apis dorsata | reverse complement strand
TATTTTTATATTATTCAAAATTTTTTTGCTCTTGTCAGAGACTCTTGCATGCCACTATGTATATTCTATAATATTATTATTTAAAACCATTAAATGTAAAAAATAAATAGCTTACACCTGTAAAACTTTCTAAGGAAAGACTTGAAAATTTTCCAAAAGTAAATGTGAAACCTTTTTGAGATCTTAGTATAACAGGTATTAAAAGTTGTCTTTCATTTGGTCGTAAATCATACCAAAGAAATTCATAAGCTGTATCGCCGATTAATTTGCTCTAATAATGAAATACATTTTAATATTATTAAATATTATTATTAAATTTAAAATATTAATAAATAATTTTATTAGATGGAACATTTAAATAGGAGAACATATAAAATCAAGTCATTTCATATTTATTAATAATAAAAAATATACGAAACGCTGAAATCAGAAAAACGAATTCTGATTTAAATTTATTGAAAATCAAAGAAAACGAAGATGTTTATTGTCAATGAATGAATAGAATTCAAAAGATTCAAAATAACGTTAAGAAGAAAGGAAAAGAAATTATTATTTCTTTTTTTTTTTAAATTTTGTTAATTATTAAATTAAAGCCAGGAGTTTAGTGATTTGCATATTATTATATATTCTTGTAATTTCTGCAATAATAAATTAATTTATAGGTGAGAATTAAAACAATAATTTTAATTTCTTTTTATTATTATTAAAAACAGATTTCTATCTTTATTAGTTGAAAGATCTTATTAAGATATTATTTTAAGATATTATTTTCTTATTAATATATTATTTTTCTTATTAAGATATTATTTTAACAAACAAACATAAACAAAAATTATTATTCTTTCTTTGCCCATTCTTCATTTTTCAATTTAATCTATGGTATTGATTTTCATGGTTGTTTATTTTTCTAAACTTATTAAAATATATTATTCATAAAGATCTTTATCGTTAATCTTTATCATTAAATGATATCAAATTTTTTAGATATTTTTTTATATAATTCTTTTTTTTTTTTTAAATACTTTAGTTTTCTAATAGCTATTTAATAGCATTTCATTCGGATTTTATTAGTACTATACTATATATTATAAATTTTATACTATTAATGTTTCTAGGTAAATTTTTACAATTTTTATCAATTTTTATAAAATAGTAATAGTTATTAATTTTTATTTTCAATATAAATCTTCTTCTATCTGCATTAGATTATTAAAATTTTTTATAATATTATTTTAGATTTATATCCTCTATTTTTAATGAAATCATTAACTGAATTGAGTCATTAATAAAACTTTTAATAAAACTTTTAGAAACTTTCAATTAATTTTATATTCTGAAATGTTGATGATTTTTTTATTTGGATCCAGAAGATATTAATTGAAGTTTCTATAGTATAGTTCGAATTGAAATGCATGATTTGACAATAATTTTGTTTTTTATTATAAATAAATTCAACAAGTCTGTTAAAAAATTTCTATCTTTATTAGAATAGTATGAATTATTTGTTTATTATGTAAATCTATAAATATAATTTGTTTATTATTTTAATTAAATATTCTATTAAATATTCTAATAAATAAATAATAAAATTATTACAGATTATTGTTTTCATTCCTTTTCTGTTTATATAAGTATAACAAGTGATACATAAAAATAAACTATATTAAGAAAATATTAATACATTAATTTAAGAAAAATTTTTTTCAAATAATTTTCTCTCTCATATATTGATGACTTTATTTAAATGCTCCATTTTATGTTTGACATTTGTATATTAACAGAATCATTTTTAATCATATTTTAAGATATCTATATATATATTAAAATACATAATAAATATTTTATTAAAATACTAAAAAATAATATTATAAAATTTATTATAATATTAGAAGACATAAAAGCGAAACATTTAATTTATGACAAGAAATAAATAAGTAAATTATAACATAGATATTGTTGTCAAGATCTTCTTTTCAAAAAAGAAATCATTATATTTTTACAGTACATTTGACATTTGACAAAAAATATAATAAAACAAAATGATATTTTATTTAAAAACCTTAATACGAAGATATTCACCAGCAAAACAATATATAAATGCTTCTAAACAAATTACCATATAAAATAAAACAGATTTGAGTAATAATAGAAAACCATTATCCTCGTGTATTGCCTGTAATATTCATTTTATACATTTTTAATATGAAAAAGTCAATATATCATTATATATAAATTGAAATATTACTTACAATTACAATAAGGAATCCTACACAGCAAGTAATTAAAGTATTTGATACAAGTTGACTAAGTGCTATATATGTAAACAGTTTTTCAATTCTTTCTGCAAAAATAATGATTTCTTGATGTCTGATAATAAAAAACTTTAAATGACTTGCACATATATGAGGAATATCTAATAAATTTTGACAGAAAATATCAATTTGACATCCTATATGAAGAACCTAAAAATTTGAATTTTTATGATAAAGTAATTGAAATAAGAATTCTGTTTAATATAATACAAATATAAATTTAACATAAGATTTTACATTATAAAAAATAAATATTCAAATAAATATTTGTTTATATCTTAGAGAATATTTTTAAATCATTATATTTATTAAATTTGACTTTTCGAGCAAAAGATTTTCTTTATGTGATAGATTTTAAACGAAACGCATCTCATCTAATTTAAATATTTCTTCTTGATGATAGGAAAAAGTGTTGCAAGAAAACGATTCGATTCGATTGAAGTAGCAAATATGATTACATAAAAAAAAAATTATTTTCAAAATTATCAATATTTTTATATTTTTTATCATATATTATGATTAAGTTCAATCATTTTCATAACATTGAATAAAAAATTTTCAGATATGTTTATAATAATATAACAATATAAATAAATGCAATAACAATTATGATAAAGTGAGATAAATGAAAAATTTCAATAAGTTCAATATATTTTCATAGATTCTAAAAGATTGTTTTAATAAATAATTTTTTAATCCTTTTTTTATGTTTCCAAATTATAATTACTTCTCAGGAAATTATTAAATTAATCTTAAAATCAACTAATACAATAATTTTGAGAATAATTTTTGTACATTATTAATTATTATTTTATTATTTATATAATTTTATTAATGTTTATTATATTGTTTATTTGTCTCTTTGAATCAAATAGTATTTTCTTTGTATTTTTCCTATTTTATTATCAATGATGAGTGAAATATTTAAAATACAAACAGAATCTCTGTGTAATTATTCAGGAGAAATATCACATTCATACCTACCACCATTAGAAGTAGAGCACTGAATGTTCCAAACGTAAGAGCTGCTGATATATGAATAAGAAGTTGCGAAGTTACTACAAATTCATAATTTGGAGATTCATTGGTTTCAAAAGGCAAATCCATTTTGAAAAGAAGTTCTCGAGGTATTGAATCATTAGTTCTTTGAATAGCTAAAGTACCGGTAATATAAAAAGCAGCAGATACTAAATATGAAGACATGACAATAGTTGTCATATAAAAAGAGATTTGTCTCGTTTTCGATATTAAATTATTTATGTCTATAACAGCATATTTTTGGCAATCCTTTTCCATAGTTGATAAAATATCACAAAACACGCTATATATTAATATATTAAATAAAAATTATTGTAAAATTTGATTTTACAAGTATTTCGATGAAAAAGTAAAACAAATTGATAATGTATAAAAAACGAATGATAAAAACAAATACATAAATATGTAATATAAATTACAAATATGAAAATTAGTATAAATGATAAAAAAAACAATATAAAATGACTATATTATTCAAAATTTATTTCGATTTATTTTTCACTTTTTATTCATTTCATTGAACAATTATCATGTTATGTTCTATATAATATAGAATATTTCATTGTATGTAGAATATATAATAAAAATATATTCAAAACACAAAAATAAATTAAAAATAAAATAAATTATAATAAAATTTTTTCATTTGTTTTAAAACTTTTTTAAATACAATAGAATTAATACAATAAAACTTTAATTATATAAATTTCATTTAAACGAAATTCTATTAATCTCTAATTAAAAAATTTATTGTATTTTATTTTTTTATTTACTTTTTTATTGTATAAGCTAAACTTCTATATTCATATTGAAAAATAATACATTAATTGCGTCACTTCAAATGAATCAATGTTCAAAACATAAAAGATACAAAAAATATTGACAACATTTTCTATATTCTAACAAATATTTATAAATTTATATTTATTAAAAATAAAACATAACTTACCCATAATTCACCCAAGTAACAATTAATTTGATAAACACTAGACTGAACGGCATAGCTATGCTTAAATTATCTATTATACTCATGAGATTATCAGATTTATAATGCATTACTATATATCTATACTGATAACTTTGAAGTACAGCCATTACTGCCAGCCAACCTAACTTATGTAAATATGGAAATGGTGTTCCAGGCCAAATACCAGCAAAATGAAGGCCGAATTTAACAGATGGGCTAAGCGTATTTAATACAAGCATTCTATGCAGATTTTGTATTCTTTCGCTTATATATTTTTAAACTATACTTTTCATTTATAAAATCACGTAATTTTCACAAATACGCATCACTATTACCAGAAAACAAATTTACTGAAGACTAATCTTACTAAAAAACTTACGTATATGCACGTTTACGATAAACTAAAAGATACATAAAAATTATGCGCAAGCATGCACAAATTATTCACGAGTGTCTAGCCATTTGTTTCACATTCTCAGAATCCACATAAATATTGTAAATAATATCACAAAATGATTGTAGGCTTGCTGCAAACAAAAGTTGAGGATAGTGAAAAGTATGTTGTTCAAAATATAATTTCAACTTTTACTATAACATAAAATGACTAGTTTTCTCAGAAAAGTATTGAAGGATACGATATGTAAGTGCATATTAAATTAGATTTATTATAAGTTGAAGGAAATGCAAAAGTTTTGATAGAAAGAAATATGTTTTAGGATTTTTACAATTAATAATGAAATATCCTGTTATATTTATTTTGTAGAAAATATATTAAAAATAATCTTGAAGAAAATTGAAAAATAAAATTTAATAAAATTAAAGATTGTAAACATATGTATATAATATTTTTGTATATTTTTTAAAAAAATTATCTGCAATATAAATAATTATATAAATTGTTATTTTATTATATATATATATTACATTATATATTGTATATATTATATTATATATGTTATATATATTCGTAATTCGTATTGTAAATAATAATATTCGTAATTGTAAATAAATTAATTTAATAGATAAGTTGTAACATTATTAATCAAATAATGCTTACATAATATAATATACTTAGTTTACATTTATACATAAATTAGGAATTTTGTAATAACAATAAATTATTAATAAAAATTAATAATTTATTCACTATTTTACAAATGTATATTATTTCAATAACTTTAATTATGAATGATAATGTTAAATTATTAATATACATATCACCGCTAATAAAATTATTTTATTAACATAAACATTACATTTGTAAACATTACATTATTTTATTAACATAACATTAAACATATTACATTTGTTTTTATTTATTTTTGTCAGAATATTTTTAATTTATTTTACTTCATATAAAATATATTTAGTTATTGAATATTATATTTTGTATATTACATTGTATATTATATTATATATTATTTGATTTAAAAAAATCTTAATCAAAATTAAAATAACGCATCTTCCACATAAGATTTTATTTTTGAAAACAAAAGATATATATAACAAATGTCATTTTTGATATATACTTATTGAAATATTAAAATAAAATTTTACTATTATATAGATATATGAAACTTGTTTCAAAACACGAAATTATAACATATATATAAGATTCTTTTCAAATAAGCATGTTATATAAATAATTTTTATTAATATATATTTACTTATTAATTTTATTAATAAATAAAATTTGCATAAATTAAATTTAAATATATTATTAGTAACTTATTACAACAACAATTAAATAATTTATATAGTAATCTCTTGTATACGTGTGATATCATATGAGTTCAAAATATATAGCGTTTTTTTAATGTTTAAGTTAATTATGGCAATGCCCGCACATAATATATTCTTATTACAATATTTTTATAATTGCAATTTTTTTAAAAATTTTTTAAAAATTTTAAAAATTGCAATTTTTTAAAAATTTTTTATACATTATCTAATAAATTAATCCTAATTTTTAAAAAAAATTTAATTGATTAATTCAATTTTCAGAAAATTATTTATTTTTAGAATGATCAAATTCTTCTTGTCATATTATAATATACTAGATTATAATAAATAACAAATTCTAGTTTTAATAAAATATAATTTTTTAATTTTAAATTCAATTCTTTAAATAAATTTTATTAACTTTATAAATTTTATGATTTTGATTTCCTAAATATGAATTCATTCCATATATTATGTTAGATAATCTGTTTTTAATCGAATTCTTATTTGTAATTTCTCTTAATGATATTCAATAATTAATTCGAAATGAGCTATTGTTTTAATTTTTTTGCATTACTATTTAAGATTTTATTATTTAAAGACTTTTTATACTATATTTACAATATTTCTTAAAATAATTAATTTTATTATCAAGATTTGAGTTTCAATAATTTTAATATTAATTTTAAGTATATTAAAAAAGCTAATCTTCATTCATAGAATCAGATCTAACATTCTTTTATTTATTGATATAGCTCATAATAATTTATTATAATTTAATAGTAATTTCAATTTTGAAATCATTCAAAATTAACTTATAAATAAATCATGACAAAATATAATTTATAATAATATAATATAATAAATTTGATTTTTGGAAATAATTTTAGCTCAAACTTCTTATACATATTCTTATCTGTTGAAATTAAATCTGAAAGTTGAAAATCTTTTCCAAAATTCAATTCCAAGAAGATATTTTCTGATTTTATTTTTATATCATAAAGTTTATCAGTTTTCTGTAAACATATACATAAGATTATTAAACCTGCATAATTTAAATTCAACAATAATTAAACGTAATTTAATAATAAGTGAATGATATACAAATTGCTAAGATATTTTCTTTTCCATTATTATTTTTATATATAATTTTTTCATGAAATCCTGATTGATAAATATATAGTTTTATAATAACATACATATAGTATAATACACATTTATGCTTCTAATAATGATAATATAAATATGATAGAAATGTAATGAAAATTGAATTTCGATTATTATGTTTTTTGTTTATTCAATTCTAATATACATCAGAATATAAATAAAATAGAAAATAGAAGAAAAAGATTTATTAATTAATTTTTAATATTTTTATTAAATGATAGATTTGGATTTCGATAAATAAGTTTAAACAATGATTGCTGAAATGTATCATCTAAACTTATTGTGTGCATCAAAGTGAAAAGAGAACAATTGAGAACAAAAAATATTTATCAGCTGATTCATTGCTGTTACAGATCTATTCAACTTTCTTTTTTTGGACTTCATCGAATAAAATATAATAACGATTTTATCTATGTTTTGTATCATCTTATAATATTGAATTATAATAAATTTGTCGCAGTTTGTATAAGATAAGCTTTTGTTAAACAAAATATATTTTATATTCTACAAAAAAAATTAATTATCCTTATATACATATCTTTATGTATTATATTACTTCAAAATCAAAAATATCAGAATAATTAATTGTAATTGTAATTTAAAATAGTATGAGTATCATATATATCATATATATCGTTTTAAAATTTTGAATATTATTATAATTGAAAGAAAAATCTTTGAAAACAAAGATATAAATAGATATTAATATTTCAAAAAATATAATATATAAATATGATATATATTTTTTAAAAAAATTAATCATACTAAATAAATAAAATGCAATATTTCAAGTTTTTATTGCTTTATATATATATAATTAATAATACATTCAAATAATATATTTTCAATCTGTAAACATATTCCAATACATATTCATACATATTCTATTTCTCAGGACGAAGTATAATGATCCTCGTAATTAATACATTGCATATAATATTGATATATATGATGCTGAAGCCTTTAAGACCTAAAAATAATACACCAAAAATAAAATAAAATAAAATATCAGATATAAATATTTTATTTAGAAATGTTTTTAAAGTTATATAATATATCAATACAGAGTTAATATCAATATAGAATTAAATTTTTTAAAAAATTTTTAAATTTTTTTGTTAAAAAACATGTTTAAAATCTAATAAAATTAATTAATAGACAAAAAACAATAAAAAAAATATATTTCATTTTCTGTTAAAAAAATATAAAATAATCTTTATTCTTTAAAATTATTTTAAAAATATTTATTACTTTATTACTTTTTCTAGTTTATTATTCCATACAATATAAGATTAATTATAGCCATCAATAGTTTTATTTAAGCAAAAATTATATTTATAGTTATGAAGAGGAATTATTTTTTCAAATGTAAAAGAAGAAAAAGTGATAATTTACAATTTCTCAAAAATATCTTTAGATTTCACTTAACAAAAAATGAAAATATGATATGGCAATTATGATTACATATAAAAGACATGTAGATTTTATATCAATTTTATATAATTACATATAGATTTTATATCAAAAAGATATAATTATTTTAAGAGTAAAAATATTAGATATATTTTTTTCTATCATGAAATTTTACTAGAAATAGTTTTAACAAGAAAATGCTGAAATAACGCCCAATGAATATACTTGTTTGCAACAAATACAAAATTCAAACTGTTAATGAGTCATGATAAAAAAACATGATAATAAAGAGCAAACATTAAGCATTAGCTATTTAGAGGATTCACTTTCTAAAATTCTACTATCTCAATTATCAAAAGAAAACTTAAAAAATATTTAGCTAACAATTAACTTTTTTAATTACTATTCTTATAAGTTCAACTGCTAAATAATTAAAATTGAGAAAGTTCTATTTCAATAGTTTGTCTTTCCTAGTAATAATATATGTTATGATACATATAATAACTGCACCTCATCATTATTGTAATTGCCATTTGATAGAACACTGCTACAAAAATTCAAATCTATATGAGTACATTATTGCTTAAGCGATTTATAATAGTCTATATGAATTGAATCTGCATGAATTTATTATAGTATAATTTATATATAATAAGCTCATTATAATACTGAAAAAGAAAAATATTTTACCGAAATTACCAGAATACCTATAGAAAAAATAAAAAATTTATTAAATTAAATTAGATTTATCGTATTCATCTTTCATTCAAAAGTTATACATGAAAGCTGTTTATTAGAAACACAAAGTTCTCAAGCAATAAGAGAAAATGTTTAAAAAAGAAATAAAAATGAAAAAATGATTTATTGGTTCATTGGAAACTATCTTTGATCTGAATCTTGATCTAATATGAAAAGATATTGATAGTATTGGAAATTGAAAGAAATTCATCTATTTAATTATTCTCTAATTATTCTCGTCCAAGAAAAATAGAATGAGTTTTTTATTTTTGAGTGAAACTCTTTTCTATTTATGGAAAAAGTAGGTTTTTTTTTAGAAGATCTTTGATCGATTTTGAAAAAGTCGAAATTCTCGCAATAAAATTTTTTCTTGTAACTCGTAGTAATCTAATAACAGACTTAAATAAAAATATTGTTTCATAAAAAAAAAATAAATATCAGTTTTTGATATATTTTAAGAAATTTTATTTTTTTGATAAAATTTCATTTCTTTGATAAACAATTTTCTTCGGATTTATTTTAAAAAGAAAATATATTGCTAAAATTTAAGATTTAGAAAAAATTAAGAAAGAAATTCATAGGATCAAAAGTTAAAAGAGAGAATGAAAAAGTAAAATTAATGAATTTTAAAAGATGAAATTCAAATCTATCGTTACGTAATTTTTCTCTGAAGTTTAAAACAAATGTCAATGTTAATTGTATAGAAAATATATGTAAATATAAAATTATACAATATCTTTTTTAAGACAAAAGAATCATTTTAATATAGTAACGAACTGAAACAGTTATAAAATTGAAATTGAAAAATGCATATTAAAGAATATTTTGTTATAAAATATATCAGAGATTTCAAAAACAAAATTGAATTTAAAATCAAGTCACTTCAAAATTAATTTTATGAGCATTGACAATTATAGCGAAAGATCAAAATCAATATGCTTAAAAATTAAGAAAATCATTACCGACATCTATATTCATTTAAAATTATAATAAATTTTATACTTCACATAAAACCAATCAATCAATTATTCTTAAATATTTTAATTGTTTAATTTATTCAATTTTAAATTGTATTAAATAAAAATGATATTATTAATAAAACATTAATAACAAATTATTAATATAACAAATTATTAATTAAAAACAGGAAATAATATGCTAATTAATTAATATCTTTCAAATGACATTAGCCTTAAAGCCTTTTTTATAAAAAATTTTTATTAGAACAAAAAATAGCATTATTATAATATATTATATAGTATATAATATATATAATTTTTGTTATTATAATATGTATAA
>NW_006264372.1:5168-6788 GCF_000469605.1 Apis dorsata | reverse complement strand
TAATATATATTATACATTATATTTGGTTATTTATTTATTTAACAATATATATAGTGTTTAATTAAAATGTTATATATTTTTTTTACGTTTGATCGAAAAATTTCTGAATTTTTATTAAAATTAATTCATTATTAAAATGAAACAAAGTATTAATGCAATAATGTCAACTAAATAAAATATGTAATTCTAATTATTAAAAAAAGATAAGAAAAAATAGAAAAGTGTGAAAGTAAAAATGTGAAAGTGTAAAAAAATTATTAAAAATATATAGTGAAAGAATGTATCTATAAATCTATTAGTACAAATATGAAATATTCTTTTATATGTCTCGTTAAATTTTAAAAGGCTGATAAATTTTTTATTTGAAAGATTCTTGTTTTTTAGTTAATCTATTCTAAATTTTGCAGTTTATTTTTTCTAAATTTAATTAACAAAATTTGTAAAAATATTGATTTTAATCTCATTATAAATTCAATATAAATCAATATAAATTTCAATATAAATAGAATTTAACATTGTTCAGACATTGAACAGATGGCATGAACAATACCGTTTTTGAGAAAAAAATTTGATTCTTCGCTTTATATGTTTAGAAATATTTCGGTGTGGCTAGAGTGTCAATATGGTTCTGGAGCTTGAAATGGCATTTTCCAAATTGGATGTCAGTTTCAACGGCAATCAGCATTATTCTATATCTTGAGAATTTATATATCTTGAGAAAAGTTATTGCAAATACTTGCGGAACAGTTTCCTGAGGAAATAACAGACTTTGTGGATGGCATAATCCTCAATCTTATTTAAGAATTTTCCTTAGATTGGGAGTATCGCTGAATCAGGAGACTAATTCAATGTTATTGTATTATTGTACTCCACTGAAGACGCGCGATTTCGCGAGATGAACATAGAGGATTTTAAAAGATACCAGGATTTTAGGAGAATTTTTTGAACGTCAGAATATTCAGAATCTTTAAATCTTTCGAATCTTTCTTTTAGAATCCTCCTTAAGAATCTTTTGAATTTAGAACTCTACCGAACTCTATTTTAATTTCAAATCTTAGTGATAATGTAAATTGTCGTTAGCATATGAATTTTGCTTTTGATTTTTTTATAATCGAATTTGTTAACAGCGAATTTTGTAATAATTATTTTTATTTTACATTACATTATTTATATACCATAGAAATTTCAGAAATGGTTAGAGCTAACAAACATATTATGTATCTTTAAAAACATTTTTAATATATTAAAATAAATAAAATTGGACTTACATTTGCGAAACCTTGCATAGATAAATCCATAAATTTTCCAGCAGTAATTGTTAATCGTTTTTGTGATCTTACCATAAGAAGAATCATTATACCTCTGTTCTTAGGATTTAATAAATACCAAGGAAATTCATAAGCTGAAGTACTAACTGATAAACTCTAAAATAAAATAAATATATATATATTTATTTGTATATTAATTTAAAAAAAATATATTTTCACATATATATGTATGTATAAATATATCTTAATTATATACTAACTTTATTACTAAGATATTCTCCAGCAATGGAAAAAATAAAAGCTTCCAACGTAATAGCAATATAAAAGAATGATATTCTTATAAGTAATTTTA
>NW_006264372.1:0-4784 GCF_000469605.1 Apis dorsata | reverse complement strand
TTTGAATTAAGCGCCTACAATAATAGAAATTTTTATAAGCTATAAAATATATATATATATATATATATATATATTAGTGATGAAATATTTTTAAAAAAAACTGAATACAGATGATCTCATACTATTTTACTTTCGACTAATTTATTACAACGATTGAATAAAAAAAAACTTTTGAATGATACATTTCTGGACAAAATAATAGCATATTATAATTTTTATTATTTCTCTAATAAAATTTATTTAAATTTTAGATATATAAAATCCGTATAAAATCTTTTCATTATATCATTTTAATTTTTCATAAAAAAATTTTGGAAAATAAGAATTTGTAAAAATAAATTATATTAACTGTATTTTATATAGTTCACTATATTCTATATTAATATATAATATAAAAAAGAATACTTTATACGATGTAAAATTTGAATAAATTACATTAATTTCGAAACACTAAAAATGATAAAGTGTTTCTATCATTTTATGTGTTAAAATAAATAGCAAACAAACTTTAGTGCTTGATTTCTCTTGAACAATCTGTTGTATTCGCATACGCGTACATTGATATATTATTTAGAAAATTATATGGTAGATGAATCTTGATTCGACTGAATTGAATATTATATGTTTAAAAGAATACAGATATTAGCCCATTATATATAAAGACAAGTTTTTACTAATAATTTTTCAGTAAATATTATTTCGTATGCATAAAAAATGAAATATTTATTATTATATTAATAATAAATATTTATTATTATAGGAACACATAATATTTAAAAATTCAAATAAATTTTAGCAATCTTAAGTTTGTTTGTTGCCTATTTTAATTTCCTCTTAATCATGTCATTCTGCATTTATATCTCCATTTATATCTAAAATTGTGCTTTCTTTAACTTTTCTAAACACAATTTTTTAGTTTTTCTTTTATAATATTTTATTTTATTTTTTTTCAATTATTGTTCTTTAGTTATAGATTTGCCAAAAATTTTTTCATAAATTTAATGAATAATGAGTAAACATCAGATATTTTTGTTTTTATTTAGAGAATTTGCAATTGAATAATTAAATTAGTATTTATTTAATTATTAAAATTAATATTTAATTAAGATTTTTTACATTCTATATACTAGAATTAAATAATATATAAGAAACATAGTATTTACTTTTATATATACTTACAAGCATTTATTTATTTTTATGCGTATGGTTTATTGTTCTTAAATCATAAAATAAATAAAGAGATATACCTTCTAAGAGAACTGTGAGTATTTATTTCAATATTATCATTAAAAAATTAGAACAGATTAGGAATGAATCAAATTTTTAATATATAAGAATTATAATCAAGATATAATTATAATCAAAATTAATATAAAGTATAAAAAATTTTATATGCTTACAACTACTATTAAAAATCCTATACAACATATAATAATAGTATTACATATTAATTGCATTAAAGCAATATATGAGAATAAACTTTCAATATATTCAGAACCAACAATAATCCGACAATGTCTATCAATTAAAGATTTAATGATAATTCTGGATGATTCGGGTTTTTCATTCTTGATAGAAATATTTTTCAAAGTCTTATGCAATATTTCTATTTGCCCGCCAATATGAAATATCTAAATAATAATTATTATAATTAGATAGGATGTTTATATAATTATTTATACAAAATTAAATGTATAAAAAATTACAGAATGCATATGATATGCAAAAATATATAAAATATTTAAAATATGATATATATGATATATACGATTTTTTAGCAATTTTAAATAATAGGATATAATTTTATAATAATATAATAATAGGAGTATAATTTTACAAAAAAAAACAATTTTTTAATCAATCATTCTTATAAAATTTGAATATTTCAATAGTAAAGAATGATATAATAATAAAGAAAATTTAAATAATTTTCGAATTTTTAAACTTTTTCTTATGTTTTTACGATTCAGAACTTAAAATTCAAATAAGAAATAAATAATCTATATAACGTTAATTCAAGAATGTCATGAATTCATAAAACATAAATTCATTTTTATATTACCCATAATAATTCAATAATTAAATTTACTAACTTATTGCAATAGTTTACATAGAGAAAAAAAATATAAAAACTTAATTTTTATAAACCAAAAAAATGATTATTATTTTTTATCTAGTTAATCATGTATCTGTTTGTTGAAAAGTTTAATTGAAATTTATTAAAATTAATTTTTTTTTAAACTAGATACTCTTTCAAAAGTTCTGAAAGTTTCGGAATCTTTGTAAACTTTTCCGTGTTTTTAAATTTAAAAATTAAATTTCGATCTATCATTCTTAATATTCATGCAAAGAAAAATTTTATATTTGTAAAATTTTTATAAAATACGTAAAAATCAATATAATTTCTTATAACATTATTTTATATCTAAAAATATACATATATCGTATATTTACATAATACTTACATAATATTTACATAATATTTAGATTATTAATCAAATAAAAATAAATATTAAAAATACATATTTTTAATTATTATATCAAAATAAACTTACCAATGTTATTATTAAGGCATCTAACACAGCAATACCAGATGCTATAAAAAATAGTTGAATAAATTGTACGATAAATACATACTCATATATTGGACTTTCATCATATGTAAAAGGAAGATCCATTTTTATTAATAATTCTGATGATAAATTAGATCGATTTCCTTGATCATGATGATTTAATTCGAGAAATACACCAACATACATAAAAACAGCAGTAGCATATATACTCATAATTAAATTTGAACAATAATATGCGAGTTCGGTTTTTTTTATCATATCATCTACAGTAAAATCAGCAGCAAAAGCATTAGTCCAATCATGATACATATTTATTAATATATTTTTAAATATTCTGTAATATAATAAATATAAAAAATTGAAAAAAAAATTTTAAAAGTAATCTTTCAATTAATCTTTTTTATTTTTAGAAATCTTTCATTTTTCATATTTTAATTTATCATTTTTATAATAAATAAATAATTTTTACTTTATTTCATGATCTAGAAAATTAAAAGCATTAATTCAAATAAAATTAAATTCAAATCGATCAAAATTACAAACTTATAAATTATAATAGTTATAATATTAGTTGTAATAATTTTATATATAATTTCCTTAAGTAATTTTTCCTTTATCTTTATTTTTAAATATCTTTAAAAATCATAAAATTTGAAAATCTAAATATAAGAGATCATGATTCTTAAATTGTAATTCACGGATTTTTATATTTTTGAGAGTTAATAAAAATTCACAAAAATTTTTTGAAATTTTTTAAATTAAAAATTTAACATTTTATTTAATTTTATGAAGAATATACTAAAAATTCCATAAATTTAATTAATTTTTTATTAAAGCCAACTATTAAATTTTAATTAAATTAAAATTTATCAAAAAAAAATAATAGTTAAAGATTTTGTAAAATATATATCATATAAAATTATAAATATCAGTAATATTCTTAATCTAACAAAATTTAAAAACCACTATAATAAATATTATATCAAATATTTCTATTATACATGTAATATCGACAACAAAATACAATACCAAAAAAAATTATTTAAATATAAAATAAAAAATAATTTTAGACTATAATAATATTTAATTTCTAACAATATTATAATATTATATNTATCAAATATTATTTTACATATTTATATTTATATATAAATATATATATTATATGTATTATAATTTATATATATTATTATATATAAATATTATATTATTATATATAATATTATATTATATTATATTATTATATATAAATTATATTATATATATAATTAATCATCATATTAAAATTTAAAGGATATAACTTACTCGCGTTTAGTCCAAAAACTAATTAATTTAAAACACAATAGACTATAAGGCAAGGTAGTGCTTATGCTATCAATTAAATCTGTCAAATTATCAAAACCAATGTGATTTATTATATATCGATATTGAAATATTTGTGCACACATCATAATAATAACCCATATAAATCGAACAATAATTTCATAGGATGATTTTGGCCAAATTCCAGTTAATCTCAGACCAAATATTATTGGATGGCTGATACTTCTAATAAGTATCATTTCAAACGAAATATAGTAGTTTCAGTTTGAATTATATGTTTGATATTCAATTTTATTTCTGCACAAAACGATCGAAAATATTTTATCCTAAATTGTTCATGCATAGGCAACTGAACACAATGTACTGAAAATATTTATAGTCAGATAAAACTTCTTGCACATTGGCCATATTTCTATAAAATATTCATATCGTACGAAGAATATACAAAAGTTATAAGATGGAAGTTATAAATATATAATCAAAGGAAAAGAACAAGTTTATGCAATTTTCCCCAAACATCCAATATTTCCTCCTAGAATTAAATAAATTTGCATCATGAAAGTTCATTTTAATTTTATTTAGTCACATAAATAAATATTTTGATATATTCCATGAATCTATTATAAAAAGAAAATAAATTTATTATTAAAACTTGGTAAGTTTCTATAGATATTTTATAGATATTTTTATATTTTATAGATTCATTATTAATTTTAAAATATTTTTATATTATAAAATATTTAAAGATATTTTAACATACTAAAATTAAAACATATATAATTATAGTATAATCATGATTAATATATTAAAATTATTTATTTATATATTATTATATTTTGTATTTATAATTATTTCTTTATAAAAGATATACAAATATATATATATACA
>NW_006264371.1:8005-8750 GCF_000469605.1 Apis dorsata | reverse complement strand
TTAATATACTAATCTTAATTTGTATTTTTTTTAAATGTCTTTAATTAACAATTTTTAAATTTGTTTATTTCAGTTAACAATTTTTAAATTGTTATATTACTATAGTATATATATATTATGTATTCTTATAAGAATTAAATAATTTTATATATATTAATACAATTTAAATACAGATAAAAATAATTTAATAATATAATAATATAATATTAAGAATTTTAATAATATTAAGAAATATAAATTTAAAACATTATATATGTAATATTTTCTGTAAAAAAGTAAAAAAGTAAAAAAATTTTAATTTAATATTAAACATTATTTTTTTTATTGCCATAAAATAATGCAAATTTCAATATTTATGAAAATCATTTTAACCTTGAAATCTTGGCTTTACAAAGAACTTAAAAATATTAATTACATAATATTATTCGAAATAACCATAAGACTAATCATAGTTATTTTTATAATGTATATGTATTTTTATAATATTTTTTCAAATATGTTTTTTGGTATTCATTGTAAAACTGAGCATTGAAAAGTGTAATTATTTCATTTTTTTTGCTGATATTGTAAAAATATTTTTTTATTCCGTTTTTATACTTTGTGTAAAAATATCAATGAACTATTTTAAATATACAGTTTAATTTGCTTTTATTTGATAAAAATTAATTTCTAAAAAACAAATGATTTTGTTAAACTTTTCAGAAAATATAAATATCTCGAATATATAAATTATATTTCGAATATA
>NW_006264371.1:5722-7424 GCF_000469605.1 Apis dorsata | reverse complement strand
ATAATATTATAGTATTTTTTAAAATTTGTTATGAGAAAAATAATAGAAAAACAATGATAATAAAAATAATTTTAAATAAGAAATAATATTTATTTCAAATTTAAATGTTTATAAAACATATTCTATTAATTTTTTTAATAATATTTTTAATAATATTTTAATAATTTTTTAATAATATTTTTAATTTAATTAAATACTAAATGTATTTATTTTTAATTAAAGGAAATATTTATATTTTTATTTTATATTTTATATAAATATAATTTTTTAACTAATATGAGTAAGTAAAATAAATTTGTGAAAAAAATAAAATATTTAAAATATATCAAAAACACATAAATAAATGTAATATTTTAAATTCATAATTTGTAATCAATTCAAAATTTATGTTTATCCTAGGAATTATATAAAATTAGAAGAAAATATGTTTTTTCTTATATAAAAAACTAAGAAAATTAATTAACTAAATATCTATTAAGAAAGATTGAAATAAAATGACTCATATAGAAATCACACATAAACCAAGCCTTTTGAAGGAAGCTATTATTCAAATTGGTGCAGGAGGTTCTGCAGGTTTTGTAGAAGCTTGTATAATGCATCCTATGGATCTTATTAAAACACGTTTTCAACTACAGATTAAAACAGGATCACAAGATGTGCTTTATTATACAGGCATTGTATCATTAATTTATATATATTTTTATTTTAGTATTACTTTCGTTTTTGTTATAATTATTATTAATTATTATTATAATTTCTTTTTTTAAATTATATTTTTATTATAGGAATTAGAGATTGTATGAAAAAAATGTATAAAAATGAAGGAGTTGCTGCATTTTGGAAAGGTATATTACCACCAATTATCATGGAAACTCCTAAAAGAGCTGTAAAAGTATGTAGTTTGAAAAACTTTTATTTTTTTATTTTTATTGTTAATTAAAATAAAATTTAATTAAAAAATTATTTGTTTTTCTTATTTTTTTTTTTTTTTATTTTTTTAGTTTTTCTCCTTTGAACAGTATAAGAAATTCTTTAATAATCACACATCAAAAACAATGGTATGTACAAAGAAAAAGCATTTCGATTTTTATAAATATGTTTTTACTAATAAAAATACATAATATTCCATTTCATTAATAATAATTTTTAGTTAAAAATGATATGAAGTTTCATAAAGCATTGATAAGAGAACACAATTGATTTCTTGAAAACAATTATAATTACAAAGCTACTATTACATTTCAATAAAAAATTTTTTTTAAGTATTCACTGTAATTTAAGTAAAATGATAAATATTCTTATATGCAATAATTTAATAATCTCTTATAAATCATATTAATAAAAGAATATTAATAATTTTTTTAATATTTTTCTATATATAATATCTTATATAATTATTTAATTATATTCTTTTATATAAAAAATGAACCAATTGAAATGAGTTGTTTCATTAGATAAAGATAAAAAAAATTGAATGATTTGAGTGAATACGAATATAAGTAGATTTTACCAAACCACATAATTTTTTTTATATCTTCAATGATATTGGAGATCATCTCATTATCAAAATATAAAATTAATAAAAATTGAATTAAAAAATTTCATTAATAATTTAATTGCTAGTTTTATTTTAGATTTTAAATATATTTGAAAAAATTTTAATTGTTTATAAAAATATGTATATATAAAAAAAATATATAAA
>NW_006264371.1:3924-4720 GCF_000469605.1 Apis dorsata | reverse complement strand
TAAAAATATTGTTTATAATCATATATAATCAATATTATATATAATCATTGATATTTTATTTTTATTAATTAATTAATTAATAATTTAAAATATATTTTAATTACATTGTCACAAGTTATATTATCATTTAAATATATTTATAAATAAAATCATTTTTAAATAAGTAGAGAAATTTATAAATAATTTATATTCCTCAATATAATAAAATTTTTAATTTGATTTCAATTTTATAACTGAATAAAAATTTAATATTATTTACTTAGAGTATACATTTGAAAACTTCTCATCTAAATATTTTAAAAATTTCATAAATAATATCTGAAAAATGTCAAATACAAAAGTTTTACAAATTATATTTATTAAAACGAAAAATTAATTTATTTATTTTTATTTTTAGAATAAAATTTATTTCTAAGATAAAAATAGAATTCTATGTTTTTCTTTTCTTCACAGAAAGTTATATTTTTCTTCTTATTCTAAGAGAGAAAAAAAAAACTTTTACATTTAACATTTATTAAACTTTGTCTTAAATAAAGATTAAAATAAAAAATTTTTTTTCAATTTTGCTATTTCCAAAGAAGAGAATAGAAAATTAAGCAATACAAATAAAACTTTTTTATTTTTTTAATTGATTTTTGTAAAAAAATTTTTTTAAATTAAATTTTTATAAGTTACAATAGTTTTTAGTTATATAATCTTCAGTCAAATTAAAATTATGTTTTGTATTTATGTTTTCAAGTGNATTGAATATTTTAGACTTAAGAAATAGAAAAATAAAAAAATGAAAAAATATTTA
>NW_006264371.1:0-3888 GCF_000469605.1 Apis dorsata | reverse complement strand
AAAAAAAAAATCCTAAGTAAAATAAAAATAAAATTGAATTTAAACAAATTATTTACCATAAAAGGAGAACGTTTTGAAATATGCTATGAAAATTGTGCAAAATTTTTGTAATTATAATTTTTTGTGCTGTAAAAAAAATCACGTTAAAAAGTAAATTTATTATTGATTTTACTTTACTTTTAAGATCAAAATAATTATCAAAAAATTAAAAAATATTTATTGCTTAATTTTTTTTTCTACTTTGAAAATAATAGAATTGAAAAAACTTTTTATTTTATTTAATATCTTTCTCATAAGACGAAGTTTGATAAAAAAAAATGTTTTTTAAATATAGAAGAAAAATCTGCAAATAAAAATATATTTCCATAAAAAAAATATTAATTTTCAAATAATTTTGAAAATACTCAAAAAATTAAATAAGATAGATGTATTTCTTTCTTGTAATTTATAATCATTTTGCATTTAATATATTGAAAAAATACGTTATTTTCAATATATTTGAATATATATAATATATATAAATTTTTCAAATAATATTATATAATATAATATAATATAATATAATATCTAAATATTTTAGTATATTATTAAATATCTAAATGTTAATTATATAATATTTTATTTTAGACATTTTTTTGTGCTGGATTCTTAACTGGTGTAACAGAAGCAATCTTAATAAATCCATTTGAAGTAATTAAAGTGCAAATGCAATCTAATCGTAAACACATTAGTGATAGTCCATCAACTATTGCTGTAACTCGACATATTCTTTGCAAACAAGGTTTTGGACTAAATGGTCTTAATAAAGGTTTATCTGCTACAATAATGAGAAATGCGATTTTTAATTCTTTTTATTTTGGTATTTATAATTCTATCATTCCTTGGTTAAATAAAAAAAATGACTATACTTCAGAATTATTTCTTAAGGTATATTCTAATATATTATAATGAAATTTATGAAATTATAAAAACAGAAAATACATATATATAGGAAATCTTTAAAAATTATCTAATTTTAATTTTTAATTCTTTTTAAAATTTGCTTTAAAATTTTAAATATTTGAGAATGTATTTTATATGAAATTAATTTGATCTTAGATAAATATCTAATATTATTTTAATATTTTGATTGCTTTTTATACTGAAATATTATGCATTTAATTTTCTACATTTAATTAATTTTAATTTGAAATTTTTTACATTTATATGAATATATTTCTTCATATAATTATTTTTATATAAAAATATTAATATATTAATTAATATATTATATTGTTATAAAGATGCAAATTATAATATATATGATAATGATAATTTTAGAAAAATGAATTAAAAAGATATCTTTATATGATGCAAAATATTTCAATTTGGAAATAATTGGATTGTTCTTAGAATTAATTTAATAATAAGAAATATAAATTTATTGTAAATATAATAATAATATATTACAAGTAAAATATTGAATTAATAATAAGAAACCTATATTTATTGTAAATAAAATAATAATATATTATAAGTAAAATAATGAATTAATAATGATTATAATATCAAAAATACTATTAATGTAATAAACATAATGTATCTTTTTAGTTTACTGTAGGTTTTATATCTGGAACAGTGGCATCCTGTATGAATATACCATTTGATGTTGCTAAAAGTCGTATCCAAGGTCCACAGGAAAAAATTCAGTATAAGGGTACTTTGCAAACTATTTATTTAGTTTATCATAGAGAAGGGTAAGAAATTATTAATTTATATTTTTATACTTTTTTTAGAAAAAAAATAATTATTTTAATATTATTTTTAATATTGAATTTATTTTTTTATTATTATTCAATTATATAATATTCTTTTTTGAATTATTAATTTTTAATATTTTCAAATTTCATAATTACTGCAATTTTTTTTTAACATTGTTTTAATCTATACTATTCATTGTTAAATAAATATTACACAAATTACATAATGAAATTCTTTTTAATATTTATAGTTTGTGAATATCTTTATTTTAGATTTAGAGCTTTATATAAAGGATTGTTACCAAAAATCTTACGATTAGGACCAGGTGGTGCAATTATGCTTATAGTTTATGAAAAAATGAAAATATATTTAAATATGCAGTTTGGCAATTGAGTAAAATTTTAGATTAGTAGTCTGAATTGTGCATTTTTTACTAACATTGTTAAAATTGTTCAAGTAAATAATTCCTTATTATTAGCTTTTTAATATTATAATTGGAATTTATTTTTAGATTTAGCAGTAATAATAATGTTTAACAATTAATAATTCGTTATATAAATATATAAATAATTTAACAATATAAAATAAAGAATTATATCATACAAGAGATTAAATTTATCAGATTTTATATCAAATTTATATATAAATTTATATATAATTTATGTAAATATATATTTTTTTTATAAGAAAATTATAATAATTATATTTTCTATTAAAAATTTGAAATATTTATATAAAAAAAATTAAAATATATTGTAAAAAAAAAAAGAATAGATCTTCATTAATATCATTATTAATTTTGTCTATTTATAAAATAAATTTTTATTTGTTTCATAAATTAATAATTCAATGTTAAATATTAAACTTCAAGGATATTTTTTAATTATTTTGTTAATTAATTTAATATCATCTATTAATTTTTGTCATATGAAAATAAAATATTTCTCAGTAAAAAGAGTATTAAATTACTTATGTAAAGAATTATGAAATTTTTTTTTAATCTTCAAAATTTTTATAAAAATAATAATACAATATATATTAAGACAAAGAAAAATGATTTTTATTCATTTTTTTTATTACAATAAATCTTAATTTAAATGATTTTTATTTATTTTTTTTATTATAAGAAATCTTAATTTAACAAAAGTTTAAAATTGTATATAGAGAATTATATGTAACAAATTTTTTGACACATTTAACATATAACATTTTAAAATAAGAAATAATAAGATAATTAATGAAAATTTTTATTTAATCATCCAATATGGAATCCAACCACTTTTCTAAATCTAAAGATTTAGATGTATTAGATTTAGTTTTTATTTTTGAATCTATAATAAATTTGTATTTGTTATTAATGTATATATTAAAAAAATCACATAAAATATATTATTATAAATATCTACAAATGTATATATGTGTATATAATATACATACCAGTATTACAAGAAAAAGGTAAAGATTTTACAATCATTAAAGGATCATTTATAGGTTCTCGACATGATAATAAAAAATCTAATTCTTCAGTTGTATTTTCTAACGAATCTTGATTTTTGTTTTCATCTTTTGTAATATTTGTAACTATTTCTTCTATATTACTTAATATTTTGTTATATTTCTCTTTTCCTCGTTCAGCATTATTATAAATATCTGTTATCTGGTCATCCTAATAATATTAATATATAAATAATATTTCCTTTTTTCAAGAAATTAATATTGAACTGAATAATTTGATTTAATAATTAAAAAATAATTAAATTATTAAACTTACAGTAAAATATTTTGTATCAATATTAACATTGTTATTAAATGGAATTGCTTCTATTGCTGCAGATAATGTCTTTAGATCTATTGTAAAAAATTCAGAATATTTGGAAATATCAACAGTCCAATCTTTTTCTGATTGAAAAACAAAATGATCATTTTCTGAAATTGGTGCATTTGATAGAAATTCAAAATCCTTTGAGATATTTTCATCTATATCAATGATATCTTCAAAATATTGATTGTTTTTTTTAATTTCTGATTTTTCTTTTTTTTCCTTTTTTTCTTTTATGTTTTTATTTCTAATTTGATATTTGATTAATTTAATGAATGTAAAAAAAAATATATAAAATCATTATATATATATATATATATATATATATA
>NW_006264370.1:3906-4723 GCF_000469605.1 Apis dorsata | reverse complement strand
ATATAATATAATAATTAATTTCATTTAATACTTACCATTCACATATTTCTGGATATAAGATTTTATTGTCTACTTTAAATCTGTAAAATATAAATGAATATAGATAAAATTTTTTTTAAATTTATTAAAAAAATTGTAAAAAAGAATTGTAAAACATACTTGTCAATACCATCAAAAATTGCCTCTTTTGTCTGCAAACCACTATCACTATTTTGACCATTCTAAAAATACAATATAAAATAAATATTTTTATAAATTTATATTAAGATAGCTATTTATTAAATATTATTTATTAAAAAGACTATATATACATAGATGGCATTAAAAAATCAACTTTTCACTAATGTTTTTTGCAAATATAATCAATTGAGATACACATTTGTATTCATATATTTTACATCTATGAAGTTCTCAATATAATTATTATTTCTTTCTTTTTCTTTAAGTCCAATTAATTAAATGTGATAATTAAAATCTGTAAAGCATTTTCGAAAATAAAAATATAAAAAAAAATTATAATATTAATTTCTTCTCTTGAAATTCCAAATAAATATTATATTATAAAAAAATCTATTTTTTAAAATTATGATAACAAATTTTATTAATTTACTATTTTAAAATACAGTTATTAATTTTTACTTTCAAATGACAATAATATATATTTCATAAATCTTTATATCAGTAATTATTTTTTTAAATATGTATAAGAATATATATTTCAGCATTATTTTTCAATATTTCAAAATAAAATTGAAATTATTGATTGAAATTTATATTGAGATTTTGTTAACTTGTATTACACATTTGTACAAGTTAT
>NW_006264370.1:3116-3852 GCF_000469605.1 Apis dorsata | reverse complement strand
ATATATATATATATATATATATATATATATATATATCAAGCTCTTAAAAAAATTTAAAAGCAAAAAGTGTTTATTTTAAAAACTAAATTACTAAAGTTAAAAGAAGAATTGCTTGTTTTGATTTTAAAACATTAGCTATCTCATCAGTATAGTAAGTTTCATCTATTGCATATCGTTTTCTAAAATCTTCTAGATTATGCAATTTTCCTTCCCAAATTGCATATTCTGCTGGTAATCTTGGCACAAATAAAATGGCTGTTTCTGTTGATAAATCAAGAGCACCATAACATCCTGGTTCTTCAACACCAAAACACCATTGAAAAAATGACTCCTAATAAAAAAATAATATAAAAAAAATATTTATCAAAATATTGGTATATGAAAATTAATAATTTACTTACTTGTCTAAATGGCCAATGTATATCTGTATCATTAAATGGAATTTCAACTCCTCCTTCAAGAATAATAAAAGTACCTGTGTCTGGTACTTTTTTATTTGCTTTAATACGTTCAATTAATCTTTTGCGATTGTTTTGGAAAAGAGACATGGGTACTTTCAAAGTATGATTTCCTCTTTGGAAGCAAGATTCTATTCCATTCCTAAAATATAGTATTTTCATATTTGTCAAATAGAAAAATAAAATAGAAAAATTAAAATTTTATTATTTAATAATAAGTTTTATAATTTTTATTTAATTTTTATATATTTAAAAATATTTTCTTTAATATTAAAAAA
>NW_006264370.1:0-2108 GCF_000469605.1 Apis dorsata | reverse complement strand
TATATATATATATATATATATATGTAACTAATAAATTATATAATATTTTTATATATATAATATTTTTATTCATTTAAAAAATAAATTTATTATATATTTTATAAAATAATATAAAAAAGAAAATTTAAATATCTCAAAAATTAAAATTTTTATTTAATACAATTTAACATTAATTATAAATTGAAACTAATATTAATATCATTTCATAGAATTTTTGGTAATGAGATTATCATTCATGTTTTGCGTAAAAAAAATACTTTTTCACATAACCTCAAAATTTATAATATAAAAATATCATATTTTACATTTTCAATTCAACATTAAATATTTATTGTTTTTATAGAATAAGACATGTTGTTATATTTAATAATCATATTTAATAAAACAATAAGTTGTATAAATATAATAAGAATAAAACAAGTTATAATACAATAAAGAATAAGATAAGATAAGAATAAGATATAAGTAATAAAATATTTAAAATATAATGAACGAATTATTTATTGATGTTATTACAACAATTATATATTTTATATTTAAACATACTTAATTTCTATTTGATAACAGACATATATAATAATAATCAATAAATTATCTATACATACAAATATGTAGAATCTGCCATATTAATTTCTGTCATTTGTCAATTTGTTGATGATTATTTTTTTTCAATATTAGTTGAATGAAGTTTTTATTTTTACGAAATCAATGACTTGTATAATATCTAAATTATGAAAATATTATCAATATTTATAAAAATACTACGCAAATACACGATTCACGACCCACTTTATTATCTTTTATCTATACACTGTAATATGAAAAATCACGTGATGAATTACAACGAACCAATAATAATAATATTTCTAATTTCCACGTAATAATATAAAGTGATTTGCTTTTATTATCATTAGATATATTTTTGTATATCATATATGTATATCCAATTTATTATATAAAATATACTGAATTGATTTCAAATAGAAATATAATTGATATATAATAATTATAAATATAATAATAATATTCATGTCCCTTTAAATTATGATCTATAAATATAAGTAATAAATAATTCAACATTTTATTTTGAAATTTTATATCTTAAATTTTTAATTAATGATTAAGATAAATTATTATTAATGAATTAAATTTCAATGAATAATTATTCTTATTATTTCAATTTTTTTTACTGAAAATTATATGTATATAATCTTTTATATATATATATATATATATATATAAAAATAAAAATATTACTGTTTTGTAATGCAATCAATTAAACATTGTTTAATAAATTAATTTTATTGTGTAATTACATGACACTATTTGAAATTAGATCATGTAATTGATTATTTTAAGACATGTTTTTTTATTAATACAAAGTTGATCATTATTTTAGTTTCTAATTATTATTTATTTACAAATAGCTTTGTGTATAACTGCTTCATAATAATTGATAAATAATTATAATTTAATATAATAATTCACTAGAGAATTCTTCATATATATATTTTCGAATTTTTAATTGAAAATCAAATATCTAAAATATAAGATAATCATTAAATGTGTACATGAATTATATATATACATTACTTACGCCAGAAAGAATAATTTTAACTATAACTATTTATAATCACATACGTTTACGTATACCGATTTCCGTTATCATCTATTTCTAAGAGGTGACGCAAACGTTTGAATCCAGTTATATTCATTATTTAAAATATCAAAAAATATATCAATCCTTCCTTTTAAATTTTTGTATTATATTTCAATGTCCTTTATTAAACATGTTATGATAGTATCAATGAACGTAATAGAATAGATTAATGAACATGTCGTTTATTTTTTGTGTCTTTCTATTTCTATTTCTTCATACCAAACAGTATTCGTTACGTAATAATCATTAAGTAAACCCAGAATAAAATAAATATCAATCATTTGTAAATAAATTTATTTTTATAATCACAGTTGAAAATGATTGCAAAAATTTATCGATATTATTTAATTTTTATTTATAAATTATATATTAATAGTGAATATTTAAAAAAAAATGAAAAATTTTAAAAATTAAAAATAAAAATTTTTAAAAATTTTAATTTTTAAAT
>NW_006264369.1:0-737 GCF_000469605.1 Apis dorsata | reverse complement strand
CGATGTTGATTCAATATAGAAAAGGAACAGACCTATAGAACCTCGCAAATCATTTACAATATTCAAACTTCAAAACAGAATGGAATAGACCAACAGAACTTCGCATACCATCAACGATGTTGAAACTTCAAGAGAGAATAGCAGTAGACAAATAAATTCTCGCAAATCATCTACGATGTTAATTCAATGTAAAATAGGAATTAATAAACAGATCCTCGCATATCATCTACGATGTTGAAACTTCAAGATAGAATAAGAATAGACCAATAGGTCCTCGCAAATCATCTACGATGTAGAAACTTCAAAACAGAATGGCAATAAAGCAATAGATCCTTGCAAATCATCTATGACGTTGATTCAAGATAGAATAAAATTAGACCAATAGAACCTCGCAAATCATCTGATATGATATTGAAACTTCAAAACAGAATAGAATAGACCAATAGAACTTCGCAAATTATATATGATGTTGAAACTTCAAGAGAGAATAGGTATAGACAAATAGAATCTTCCAAATCATTCACGATGTTGAATTGTAGAATAGAAATAAGTCAATAGAACATCGCCAACCATTTATGATGTTGAAACATCAAAACAGAGTGGGAATAGACGAATAGAATCTCAAATCACTAATGATGTTGAAACTACAAAATAAAATAAGAATAGAGCAATAAAACTTCGCATACCATCAACGATGTTGAAACATAAAGAGAGAATAGGAATAGACAAATTGAACC
>NW_006264368.1:16843-19658 GCF_000469605.1 Apis dorsata | reverse complement strand
TTGAAAAGTTGTTTTTGTTATAAATTTAATAGCTTTTACGGAGATCAATGTTATGGCCAAATGTTGCTTCGAAAACATCATAGCGACATAGTCTAGCACAAATTGGTGGAGTTACTTTGAATTCTGCTTTGAAAATATGAATTTATCCAATATTATAACTGTTGGATACAAAAAACGCTGTTACGGCCAAACGCTGTTCCGAAAACAATGAGAGTTATTTTTTTCTAGCACAAACTCGCTGTGTTTCTTCTAATTCTGGCCTATAAAATCGATTTTGATCAAAATTATAACTCAACTTTAACAAGCTTTCGTCTCCAAGTTATGAAGAAAGTTACATTTGTAGTTTTTATTTTTTTGTCTCAAGTCCTGCAAATAAATTATATAAATTAGTTTTGATCATAATCGATTTTTGAGGGCAAAATTCAACGTAACTTGGCGAATTTCTTTTAGATAACGTCATTATAGTTGTTTTCGCCTCAGTATTTGACCATAACAACGATTTTCGTGTCTGAAAGCTACAATTTTAGTCACAATTAATTTTTCGGTGCAGAATTCGATGAATCTCGTCCAGTTTGTGATAGATTATTTCTCCGTAAAAGCAATGTCCATCTGTTTTTTTTTAGCGTTTGGCTATAACATCGATTTTTTTGTCTAGAAACTACAATTATGATAAAAATCAATTTTCTAAGAATAGTATTCAATAAAAATTGTAAAAAAATATAATATATATAATATATATAATATAATATAAAATAAATATAATCCAGTAAATTTGTTGATGATCTTGTAGATAGTTATATGTAGGTTTCTTGATTTTCTTGATTTATTTTGATTTTTTTGATTTATTTTATTTTTATATATTTTTGAATACGAATGATTTCCTATATGATTTATTTATCAGTTATTATAATTTTATTTACAGCTACAGCGATTGTAGTAATATGTCAAAGGTAAATATTGCAGATTAAATATTTTCATATTCATAGAGTATTTTATTAATAAATTTTTTATCATTTTAGTATATATTCTTTTATTTATTATAATATTGTAATTATTTTTTTCATTTTTATTATCTAAATTATTATCATTATTAAAAATATGAAGCATCTATTTGAGAGGACATAAAATGATAAATATTTAACATATTTGCTTTTCTAGAAATTAATTAAGATTGATTAGAGCTTCTAGTTTTTATTTTATTACTATTAATTTGTTATTATTATTAATTTTATTATTTCGCAAGGATTAAATAGTGATAATTTTTTATTTACTATTTGATGAATTTAAAATTATTTTTTTTTTCAGATTAAAGGAATTTGGTAATATTTTTGTTATAGTTTAATATAGAGATATATCTAATTTTATATTTCATTGTAGCGAAATTGAAATTGAAATCACCAATTAAAATGGATGGATCAATCTTGTAATTTTGCTTTTCAAAAAAATTCCTAGAAGAATATCGAAAAGGATATCTATATTAGAATTAAGAACATGGAATTTACAATTATTCGAATGTTTTTGAATTGATAAATTAAATTCTGTTTCTTCAAAAGTTGCAATTGGCTTATTAATATTAATATCATTTATCAAAATTAACAAGAATTAGTAATTTTAAAGCTATTGATTTTTTATTGAGATTTTTTAATAAAATTGATGCTTCTATATTGATTCAAAATTTTAGGAATTCATCAGAGAAATTCGATTGTGAAAATTATAATAATAAATAAAAACAAATACTATTCAAATAAATTAATTATTATAATAAAACGAATGAATTAAAATATGCTCATTTGATTCATTATTATTTATAAAGAATATTTCTTATTAAGAGCATCTAGAGATTTATTTGGAAGTTGAACATTTTTATTATTTGAAGGAATGAATAAAGTATTGAAAATTTTATTTTAAAATTGAAAATCTTAGTTACTTAATATTTACATTTGATTATTGAATAAATATTTTGAGAATTTAATTTAGTCTTTCTGTTACGTATTATTAGCAGCAAATTTTTTTATATATTCATGAATAGAATAGCCGTTTGTACAATATAAATTCAATAATAATATTGAATCATATGATTGATAGATATTTTGAGTTGATTTTTATTAAAATTTGATTGATTTTTAATATTATATAAAATAAACTGATTTAAAATATCGAAATATAGAAGCACTTAATCTTTTAAAATCTTATTTTAATTTTTATAATTACAATTTTCATTTGCATGATTTTTTTTACTACTAATAAGTGCATTTTAAAAAATTATCGTAACAAATTTGAAAAGTTTTTCTTTTTATCAAGAAATTATAAAGATTTGATCAATTGATTGCGAATGAAATACTTTTAAGTTTTGAGGATAAATATAAATAAACCAATTGAAAATCATTTTATTTTATTATATTATATTACTATTATACTACTAAATACTAGATAATAAGTTTTCATCTTGTTCTGTCATATAAATAGTTACAAAATTCCAAAACGAAATATCTTCAATTATATGAAAAAAATTCTGATACATTTTTATTTTTTCACGAAATATAATTCTTCAAACAGTTAATTAAAAGATTTTTTTTTACTGATGAAGATTTAAAAAAAATTCAAAAACTTTCAAAAATGAGATTATAATGTATAGTATAATATAATTATAATATATAAAAAGATAATAAATAAAAACATTCTTTTCTTTAAAACATATAATAATTTTATAATAATTTTTAAAATTTAAAATTGAACTAAAATTTTTGAGAGATTAGAATTTTAAAAAAATTTTAATAAAATATAAAAAGTTTGTTTACTAAATATATAAAAAAAA
>NW_006264368.1:15465-16471 GCF_000469605.1 Apis dorsata | reverse complement strand
TGCTATTATTGATCAAAATTGTAAAAAATAAAAAGAAAAAAATAAAGAAAATTTTAATATTCTTATTTAACTTTATAATGAAGATTTAAAAGATTTATTATATATATTTTATAAATCTAAGTAAATATATATTATATATTACATATATATTACATATATATTACATTATATTACATATATATTACATATATAATATATATATTATATATGTATTATATATATTATATATGTATTATATATATTATATATGTATTATATATATTATATATAATAGCATCAATAATTTTTGACCACAATTATTTTTCGAATAATGGTTGTTAAAAGGAATTTAATTAACAAATTAAAAAACAGAGACAAAAAAGAAATAAGAAAAAAAAGTATTCACAAATAAACTGAATATATCGAACACATAATTTTTCTGAATGTAAAATAATGTTAAATGTTATAATAAATTTTTAATTTAATTTCTTAATTATCATAAATGGGATTCACTTACATTCAAAATGAATAAAAACAAAAAGAAAGAGAAATTTAGAAAAAGAAAAATTTAAATAATAAGTCAAAAAGAAACATAATCTATTTGTGTACTTTTAATAAGAAATATGCATTAGAATGATATAATTTAATAAAAATTGGAACAATTAAAAAATTAAAAGAGTTGAAAAACTTTAATAATAGCAAAATAGTTATGAAAAATATCTATTAAAGACTAAATTGTGACAATTTAAAGAATTAACTACATATTTAGCTACATTTCCAATATGTCAGATTAGAAATATTAATTTGAATATGATAATTTGTACATGTAATTATAATTTATATATGGATTTCTTAAAAATTAAATCATTAATGAAAATCAAAGATATAATATATATGCAGAACATATCATAATTGAAAATGTCTAAAGAAAAAATGATTAAAATAATAATTTATATGAAATAGAAAATAAAAATATTTTCTGATAAGCTTTATTTAACAATAAGAAGCTTATTTTATTATTAATTAT
>NW_006264368.1:9521-15056 GCF_000469605.1 Apis dorsata | reverse complement strand
ATATTATATTATATTAATATTATAATATATTATATAATATATATTATTATTATTATTAAATTTATGATTTATTAACATTATATAAATTAACATTTTTAAATATAATATTGTGCAATAATAGCAACATATTATTATTATGATAGATAAAATAGAATAGATCGCAAATGCCGTAAATTACTTGATATTATCAAATAAAAAAAAAATGAATTTCTCAAATTATAAATTCAAATGATTATCATTATTGTAATAAAAATATATTACTGAAAAGCGACATAAACAGCGAAAAATAAAAAAAAGAAATATATTTTAATATATTTTTTCATATATTTCAAATAGATTGTTTGCGGAATCGAATAAATGACTAAAATGACGAATAAAGATGAAAGCAAAAAAGGGACATACTAAAAAGAGATAGAAAAACTAATGTATTCTAAAAAAAACAATATAACAATAATAAAAATGATAGAAAATAGGAAATATAATAAATAAATAAGCGAAAAAAAGATAAAATATATAGAAAAATTGAAATTGAAAGAAATAAAGAAACACTTATATGCAATAGGAAAAAAGATAAAAAGCAAGAGAAAAATAAGCAAAATCATTCCATCAATAAGAACAGGAAAAGAAAAAATACATAGAAGCACATGTAGAAAAAAGAAGCAACAAAACAAGAAAGTAAGGATAAGGAACAGATGAACAAGAAGAATAATTAGGAAGTTATCAAGAAAACCAGGAGATATACAATAATATATATATATATATATAATAAATATTCAGTTCTATAAATATATATATATATTTAATAAATAATAATATATATATAGAACTGGAGATTTATTAAATTTATTAGAAAACATTATGAAAGCAGTAAAAATACTTAATAAAGAAGAATAAAATGATAAGAAAAGAATTATAAAAATTAAAACAAGAATTGAAAAATATAAAAGAAAAGATAATTACGTAGATGAAAAGAAAAATTAGAAAATAAAGAAGAAAATTAGAAAAAAAGAATGAAAGAAGGAAACGAACGGAATATAAAAACTAAGTAACAAGATTAAAGAAAAACTTAAGAAAATGACAATAGAGAAAGAAAAAGAAGAAAGAGATAAGAAAAAGTTGAAAAAAATATAGAATATATAAGAAACTATGTGGAAAAACAAAAGAAAAAAGAAAAAAAAATAATATAGTAATATGAGAACTAAAGTTAAAAAAAGATAAATGACAAAAAAGAGTTCAAGAAATTTATAGACAATAAATTAATAATAAATGAGTAAAATTAGGAATGAAAAAACGAATAAAAAGTAAAGAATGAAGCAAAAAAAAAAAAAAGAGAGAAGAAAAAGCATATCAAACAAATATTAATATATGAAAAAAAAAACAAACCTTTAAAAAATAAAAGAAAATTCAGTAAATATAGCATATATGAAGGATGATTTAATAAACATAATATGAAGAAAAAGAAGTACAAAAAAAATATTACTGCAAGAGAATTATAACCAGAAAAAAAAAAATAAAGGTGAGGTATCAGAAGATACAGGTAAAAGAGAAATAGAGAAATAGAATAGCATAAGAAAAATGAAAAAGGAGGAAAAATGAGAAAATAATAAAAAGAGATAAAAGAGGAAAAATGAATTTTTAAATAGACTAAGAAAAAAAACAAGAAAGAAAAAGAAAGAACATAAAATGTATAATATAGAATATAATAAAGAAATATAGAGAATTTAGAAAAATATAATGTGATAGATTTATTTGAAATATGGATACAAAAAAAGGATTAAAAAGCAATAAAAAGAATATTATTAAATATGGCAATTTGCATATAGAAATAGCAAGATAAGAAATGTAAATAGGGATTTAATAAATAATAATAAAAATAAATGAGAAATAGGAACTAATAAAATATATTAAATAAATTTCAATATATAATAATATCGAAAATTGAAATAATAAATAATAGAAAAGATAAAAAATGATCCAAATCAAAATAAAGGAAATGAAGATGAAAAAAACGAAAGAAAAAGACAAAATGTATAGTAAAGGTTGAATATACAATATAAAGCAGGAGAGAAAATAATATATAATAATAATCCAAAATAATAAGGAAATAATATATTCATTATATAATATTATATATTATATAAAAAAGAAAAAACAAGTAAGTGAAATAATTTTGTATACAAATTATATATTGCAATATTGAATAAAAAAGCTGATTATTTTAAAAAAGAAATAGAAAACTATTATTAGAAACACTAGCTTTAAAGGAAAAAGCATTATCGATAATATTTATATAATACATCATATAATACAAAAGAAAAGGGAAAAAAGAATGGTAAAAATTTATATTTTCTTCAATGGTAAAAAAAATGAATCGGACAAAATTATAGATTAAACTTGAAAGAGAGGAATGAGAAGAGAGCTAATTGAAAAAAATTATAGAGCTAAATAAAAAAGTAAAGATAAAAATTTTCCTCCATGGAGAAAGAAAACATGAAAGAATTTTGGCTAATAAAAAGAATTTGATAAAGATATCCCATTAGCCGACTTTAAATATGACTAATATGGAGAATAAATTAAGAGAAATTGAAGTAGGTGAGATTAAAATAAAGAAAAAAAGAATATTTGGAATATGTGGATTATATGTTCTGTCGACGAAAAAACAAAGAATTTCCATGATGGAAATAATGAAAGTAATGAAACGATATTTAAAAAACAGAGAACTCGATCTGAGTAGTGAAAAATAAAAAATGATTCTATTTATTATGAAATGATTCTATTTATTAAGAAAATAAAAGTAAAAAAAAAAAGATAATATTGAAGAAAAATGAATAAAAGAAGTTAAAAAGTATTTATTTAGAGCATATTTTCCAAAAAAAAAGTAAAAATGGAAATTAAAACATATAACAAATTTAGTAGAAAAACTATAGTAGTAATGAAACAAGTATAGGAAAAAAACTGAAGAGAGTTTTAAGAAAAGAATATGTTTATTCGATAGAAAGATAGAAGCATTATGAGCTACAAAACAGAGATATAAGATTGAAGAAATAGGAAAATACAAATCGAATACATAAAATAATTATTATTTAATTAATTAGGACTGGATATTTGGACATTAATATATATAATGATATAATAAAATAATAATATATAAAAAAAATAAATTTTAAAGAAGAAGTTTAAAATAAAAACTTGTAAAAAGTATAGTAAATTTTAATAAAAAAAGGCAGAAGAAAACGAAAATAAATCTCTCTAAAGAATGCATTAAAGTGAATACATAACATCAAATAACAATGTGGGAAAGACAAAGAATGAAATATATAAATAAATGAGACATAGTCAGATAGGCTATAGAAAGAGACTAGATAAAGATTAGACAGAAGACTATAGACTATAGAAGAGCTGAGAAAGAAGAAAATATACAATAAGCGATAAATTAATGGAACATAGAAATAGATAGACAAAAATTACACAATAAAATACAAAAAATATATATGAATACATTGCAAGATAACATATACAAAATATAAAAAATAAGTAGTAGTCATCAGCATAATTCTATATTTCTGAATCGATAGAGATTTATAAAAAATTTTTGTAACAAAAATGATCTTAACATAGATTTTCAAAATTTTTTTTATAGCATTATCTAATAATCGTTACAAAGAATAAAAGTTTCAAAGGAATCATAAGCCACAAATAAACCGTTCTTTTGAAAAATAATTGAAAAATTTCATAAACTATTTTATTTAATATGTCTATATTTTTATTGAAATTGTAATATCAAATTGATGAGCGAATATATATGTAGAAATTCAACGAAGAAGAAAATAATTAATTCAGAAAAAATATCAATTCAATACGAATTGTCAAATTAATAATTTATTGATTAGAAATTAATATTATATATTACCCTAATATTTATTAAAGATCAGAGTGTTCATCAAATCAATCTCAGAAAAGAGAATAAATGAAAGAAAATAAATCATCATTGTTCTCATTGATAACTTGATGAATAAGAATAAATCAAAAAAAAATATGTCATATTTAGTTAAACGATACAGTTTAACAAAATTTCTGTCAATAGATTACACAAATTAAAACGCAAACAACATTTTTGAAATGTATATGAATGTATATACGATTTTTTTCTATGATTTATTCATCGAAGTTATTATCAAGTAATAATGATCTATTTTTTCACTATGAAATTGATGTGATCTTTGATGAATGTAAAATACATAATATTAATTTTTAATTAATAAATTGTTAATTTAATGAAAATCGCATCAAATTGATATTTCTTTTGGAAATAATTGTTTTATATGAATTTTCATATAAATTTTTACAACTTAATATATAATATCTAATTGTTTTATCAATTGCATATTTTTTTTACGATTTACATTGTAATATTTCAATAAAAATATAAAAATATTGAATAAAATAATTTACGAAACTTTAAAATCGTTTTTAAAAGGATTTATTTACACATCCTTTTTCACATTATATGATCCAATAAAAAAAAATCCATATCAAAATCATTTTTGTGATTTTTTTAATTAAAAAGATTTAAAAAAGTTTGTATAAATCTTGTATCAATCTAAAGTAGTATAGAAGATAGACTAACACTATAATAGCTATGACACTTATTTTTTGTACATGCTATACAATTTTGCGAATGGAAAAAAATATATAAAGAAATGGACAAGAATAAAGGAAATATGGAAATATAAAAGAATATAATAAATATTATATTTATTAAATTTAATAAATATAATATTATACTTATTAAAATATTTATTAATTTATTAAATCGATGGAACGAGAAAGAAAGGTGTATATTATGCAAAAAGAACCAAAAAATACTAGAACACATATCAAAGAAATACACAGTATTCAATGCATAAATCTGAAAACAAAAATTACTATCAGAGATAATCGCATAAAGATTATAAACAGTTGAAAAGGACAAGAAAAAAAATTCAGGAAGATTGAAAAGAGTAAAATTAATAACAATAACTAACAATAAGAAATAATGAAATAATTAAATAGATAAATAGATAAATAAAAAAAACGGAAAAACAATAATAAATTAGATAATAAATTAAATAATAAATACATTAGCATATATAATCAAAAATAAGTACAAAAGTGATATATTATATAGAATTACAAAAGGAATATCAATGAAAAAAATCAAATGACATTAATTATACTAATAAAAATATATACTTAGAAGTTAAATTTTATATTATATCGAATGGAGAATTATTGAAATCATATTAGAAATTGATGTTATCTCTGATATAGATTTAATACAGACTCAGAATTATATTTGCACATTTAACGATTGTATATTTAAATGCATTTTTTGATAGATTGGATGAAAGAACTGTTAATTAAAAACTCCATCTCAAATAAAAGAAGAATATATTTTATAAAAAATATATTTATAATATATATATTATATATTATAATATATTTTATAAATATATTTTTATATTATATATTATATAATACATAATTATATATTAT
>NW_006264368.1:8532-9309 GCF_000469605.1 Apis dorsata | reverse complement strand
TATATTATATATAATTATATATTATATTATATTGTATATAATTATATATAATATTATATTTTAATAAAATATCTATTATTGATAACAAATGAAAATTTGCATAATGATTTATACCGAAGACATGAAATTAAAATCGAATTTCAGTAAATAATCGAATTTTATTTGCAACTATTTCAATAAACAGTTTATTGAATTTTTCAATGCTTGCAAAAATACATTAATCAATAATGAAATGAATTTTTATTATATTATCATTTTTATATTTTGACTTTATCAATTTTAACAATTATATTTTTTCTTTTTATTTGGACTGAGTGTTTTTCAACCCATAATATATATAAATGAACTGAGAAAAACTAATATAATCAACGATTATAGCTAAAACCAAATTCGCTAATTCGAATCAAGAAAGACTAAAACAAGAAATAACGACATATAATTTAAAATAGTAAATTAATCATACAATTAACATTATTGTTATACAAATAAATTTTAATAAATTTTAAAATTATATTATTTTTTCATATATTTCTTTCAATTTATAAATACATTTTGATTAATTTGGTAATTAATTTATTGCTAATAAATTTTATTGATTTATTAATTTATATAATTCATTATGAATAAGTTTTCATTCGATTAAAAACTATTAAACTATCAACTTATATTCATTATTTGTTATGTATTTAAAAATTCATATCATTTTATTATAAATAAATTTAATTTATTTATTGACTTTAATATTCTTACTCACGTGTGTTTTTTTAAATTCATTAA
>NW_006264368.1:3367-8223 GCF_000469605.1 Apis dorsata | reverse complement strand
AAATATATATATATATATATATATATATATATAATGGAACATATATATAATAGAATATATATATAATGGAATAAGATATACTTTAAATTATATATCTCGAAAACTGAAACAGAATAGCGACAAAGAAAAAAGTTTAAAATAATGATCTTGAAAATATATATTAGAATTATTGAAATCGATGAAAACATGTTTCTAGATAATTCTCATATGTTCTATATTGAAAGAGTTTTATTTTGAACAATTTTTTTCTTAACATATATTTAGTTACTAAGTTATATAATTACTTAATTACTACTAATTAATACTAGTTATATAATTAGTTAATTTTATATAATTCATCATATTATTCAAATAAAATATTTGATTTCATTTTATTTAAATTATTAATAATATAATACTATATTATATATTATTATATTGTATATTATATGATATATATAATATATATAGTATAGTACTATATAGTATAATATATAATACTATACATCAGAATTATATAATTGGTACCTTGGGAATCAAATATCTTTCTATCCCTCATCTTTTCGGAAGAACTATAAAAGAACGATTCTTATTATATTTCTAAAAAATTTCTTCTCTAGATATCATTCCCATCATCAGATTATATATATGCGAATATATATATTCTACTTTTGCATTGTACTAAGCACATATATGTGTATATGTGTAGTCTGCTTTTGGAGAGAATCAAATAATTAAGAATGGAAATTATACCCTTTTCGAAAATAAAAAGTGCGCAAATTTGCTAACCATCTGTTGTATATTTATATTACATAATATAAACCAGGGTTGATAAAAAATTTGTTGTCATTATATCATTCATTTTTACACATTTATGACAATTTATAAATTTTT
This sequence comes from Apis dorsata, assembly GCF_000469605.1. Lineage (NCBI taxonomy): Eukaryota > Metazoa > Arthropoda > Insecta > Hymenoptera > Apidae > Apis > Apis dorsata. Next base: position 7,350 of record NW_006264368.1, on the reverse strand, counting down.
AATAAATATTATAGAGAATTTAAATAGCATCGGGATAAGTCTAGGGATTTTTCTGGTGGTATATCCGTTATTGATTTCCAATATAGATAAAAATTAGTCAATATAAAAAGAAAAAAGTGTGTTTGATGTAAGATTATATATTTTTAGAATAAACCTTATATATTAAAATAATAAATGTTAAATGTATTGAACAATTAAATGTGCTTTATTGTTATTATTTGCATTCACAATATAGTAATAAAATATGATTAAAAAAAAGGATAAATTGATAAAAATTGCATGCAATAAAAATATAAAGAATCGAACATCGAGCAAATTTTCGCTCCGTAAAAAATAATTCATATAATCATTAAGGAATTGAAGATATCTTAAGATTCAAACATTTTAAAAAAAAAAAATAAAATTTGGAGTTTATTTTTAATAATTAGAAGAAAATGAAAGTAAATATGAAAGAAAAAAATTAATTTAAAATTTTTAAATTTTAAATTAAAAATTAAAAAAAAATAGAACAAATAGATTATGTAATAAATGATAATTATTAACATTAAACAAAACATAAGTGTAATAAAAGAAATTCAATTAAATTATGATCTTTAATTAAAAAAAAAAATATAATAGCAATACAAAATACAAAAAAAAATAAAATCACTATCAAAAAAACAAATATGAAAAAATATGAAAATATAAATATGTTTAAATAATAAAATAAAATAATAAAATAAAAAATAAAATATTTTAAATTAATTTTTATTTTAAAAAATAATATATACAATTATATAAAAACATTGAAAATTATGAAAATATATATATTCTAAGCAGAAATTGACAGAATATTAGAAATTCAAAGATCAAGATGAATGATATAAGATTTACTTCAAAAAAAAGAAGTTTGAAAAATAAAAAAGGAAAAAATCATTAGAATATAAAAAAAAAAAGACCAAAAAATAATTTTAATTGTTTTAATTTTAATTCGAAAAAGAGAATATACAATGGTTGACCTATGATAAAAAAAGATATTATAATTATTAAAATTTTGATTATGTTGCAGCAATTTCTAAGAAATCAAAAAAATTAAAAGAATATCATTATATGGGATATAAGTAAATACTTAATGAAATTTTTGAAAAAAAGAAAAAAAATTAAAAACTAAAGATAAAATGATATCACAATGAAAACAAATGATAAAGCTTTAATAAGAATAAATGAACAAACATTTGAGAATATAGAATTAATAAAAAAAAAAATTAACGTAAATAACAAAAAAATTGATCTATTATGGCTATTAGATTTTAGATCCATAAATTATATAAAAGATATATGATAAGATAATTAAAAAACAAAAATTACTTTAATAAATAAATAAAAAAGAAAGAATTTGAGAATTAATTTCCAAAGGAATTAGTAATCAGTCATAAAATAATCAATAAAAATAACTTATAACTAAAAAATATATTGTATACATCTGTATTAAATAAATAATAAATAATAAATGATTAATAATAAATTTATTATTAATCAAAAATAATGATTATGTTGCAAAATTTAATGAATTTAAAGATTATTTACTAGAAAATATAATTAAGTGCAAAATTCAGAATTTGTTTCTAGAATTTTTAAAAAGATCTAATCAAAATAATTAATCATTTTTCTCTAATTTATTAAGACAATAGATATAAAAGTATTCTAATTTAAAGTAATATTATGTCATTTTTTTTTTATTGGCAATAAGAATCAAATCATAATTTGATATATGAAAAAAAGAAAATAGAAAATGTTAAAATTAAATAAGATAAAAAGATATGAATGAGTTATTTCAAATATTATCAAAAAGTGTTAAAGATAAAAATAAAGAAAGAAATTTTTTTGTTATTTCAAGAGAAAACTGAACTCTTGAGATATAAATGACTACTATTTGCATAGAAATGAATATTATGTAAGATCATTTATTATGAACAAACAGACTTGCAACATCATAGAATGATGAAAAGTTATAGAAGAAATTAAAAAAGGTTTTTTCATAGAAATGAATGAAAAAATTTTTTAATATATAGAAAGAAATATATAAAAAGAAAACTATGCAGAAAAATTCATTAAATTGAACCAAAGAAAAATAAAGAATATAATGAAATTGTGATATATAGATTAGATGATTCAATCCAATCATAATGAAAAAAAATATATGTTAACTAATCAAGATAATCAAATATATTATTTGTGAAATTGTTGCAAGAAAAAACATATGCTGCAAAAGAATTAAAAAAATTGTTTATCTTAAAAAGAAACCAAACAATATAAAAATTGAAAAAAAATAATATATATGATTGAATAATGAAAGTAAGTTTATAAAAAGAAATTTAAAGCATGATTAGAGGGAAAAAAAAAATAAAACACATATTTTCTAATAATATTTTCATGTAATAATATGAAAAGAATAAACAAACTAATTATTGAGATAATAAAAATAATGTGATTCAAAATATTATTGAATTTTTTTATTAAGATGCTATACCATGATGCATAATCAATATAAGATATAATCATGATACAATATAATATGATACAATATAAAATAAATTCATATGGGAAAACTTCTCATAAAATTTGAAATAATAGAAAATTAAATAAATAAATTATCTGAAAAAATTTGGATGCATAGTTTATTTGTTGCACAAAAAAATATCAAAAAAAAAAATTTAAATTGAAAATGACTAAAGAAATCTTTATAGAATAAAAAACATATATTGAATATATTAAATTTTTTATTAGAAAATAGAAAAATTAAATGTAATAGTAATATAACAAAAAGTCAACAACAAAAATAATGAATGCAAATTATTGTATAATATGAAAAATGGAGATGAAATTAATGATTTAAGATTTAATTATAATTAAATTAGATTAGAGATCAAAAATAAAGAAAAGAACTAATTGATATATGAAAAAAATAGTGACTATGAAAATTCATTATAAACAATTCTAATAACAAAAATGAATATTAATGATATTGAGCAAAGTGAGGAAGAAAATAATATTGAATAAAATTACTAAAAAATTGTAGAAACATAAAAAGAGGTATTTGAATTAAGAAATAGAAAAGCATAATAAAAAAAGAGATAAGAATACTTGGAATAAATGAGGTATGAGCTAAATTCTTAAATTTAATGTGCATTTTTGCAAAGTTTTATTAAAATTGATATACATGCATTATCCTTTAAATCTTTTCCTAAATATTAAGTTATTAAAAAAATGTTTGAATTTCAATGACAAAAAATAGCAAATAAAACCAATTTTTTTAGATTCTATCTTCCGTACTTATATGAACAAGTTCTATAAATCGAAACAAACTAAAATTTCTTTTTAAAAGACTGTTAAAGTATACAAACTATAAAATTTTTTTATATATTTTTATTTATAAATAAATAAATAATAAAAATTTTTTTCAGATGTTTGTACTTATAGTTCATGTTTGAGTTTATCACAAATTAAATATAAAACTTTGATTATTCTTATTTATCTATTATTTATTATCTTAAAATATCCTTTAAACACAATTATTAAGCTTTTTTTATAATTTTTAATTTTTTTTAAAAAAATTTGATTTTTTACTATTACTTTTTTATTATAATTTATTTGTATTTAATTTGTATTTTAAGAAAGAAATCAATATGTTAAGCCAACTTATAGTTTTTAGTTTAAGTATGAACTAATATAAGATAAAAGTAAAACATAAGATAAAAGTGAACATAAAGATATCAAAAAATAATTGAATATATATTGTTTTATGTTATATCGTTTCTTCTATGAATCTTTATAAAAAAAAATTTTTAAAAAATACATTATAATTTATTTAATTTATATATAATTATTATATATATATTATATATTATATAATAATTATATAATTATTATATATATTAATTTATATAAAAAAAGATGATAAGTTTCTATATTATTATATCTATAGAATGTCTCTAACTTGATTA
>NW_006264368.1:0-1937 GCF_000469605.1 Apis dorsata | reverse complement strand
TTTATATTATATATATTATATATATTATTTATATTATATTATATATATTATTTATATTATATATATTATTTATATTATATTATTTATATTTTATTCGTAATTTATATTAAAATGTAGTTTTAATTCTAACCATTACAAATATTGCAGTTTTATTTTATACTTAATCATTATTTTGTAAATTTCATTGAAAATGCTAAAATGATAAAAAGGTTTTTAAAAATCCTAAATTGTAAGATAAAAAAATGCATGCATGTCATATCATAGATTAGATATAAAAATAAATGAATCATTTGATGTATTTTTTGAGTCAAATAATTAGGATTTTTCATTTCGCATTGTTATCAATAGAATACAGAACTAATTGTAATGGGATTCTTAGCAAAAATTATAAATACCATATAAATGGATAATATACAAACATTTTAAAATAATAGAAATTTATGAAACAATCTAAGACTATATATGAGATAACAATGAGAAAGAGAGATTAGTGAATTCCTTGAATTTTTTAAATAATAATAATTATTAATTAATTAATATTTATATAATTAATTATTATATAATAAATAATGAATAAATTCTAGGTGACACCGTCATCAAATTTAGAGATAAAGAAGAGTCCGAATATAAAATTTTATTTTCAGAATTTATTGGTTTTTAAAATATTAAAAATTTTCAGTCCTATTCATTGAAAGTTACGTATACAAACATTGAATAACATTAACTAACATATTGAATATTACTTATCCAAATATATATTATTAACATATGTGTATAATAATTATTAATATCGAATTAAGTTGATTTTCATAGAAGCTTTTAAATTATACTTTATACATAATATTCAATACATCTATAAAGTATAGATATAAAGTATCTAAAATAATAATATTTATTATTTTTTTTTTATCCCTCTTTATATTTGATATTTCTTTAAAGATAAAAATATCAATAATTTTTGCATGAGTGAAAAGTATTAAATCTAACTTAAATTTAACTTTATATAAGGATGGCATTTGATAAGTTAAATATTTTTAATTTTTTGAAAACGAATGCAAATTTTAATTTTAATTTTTACTTTATAAAAATATAAAATAAAGAAAGTAATTGAGCGAAAATAAAATGATAAAAATGTTTATAAAAGTTTTTTATTTATTAGAGATACTTTGTTTATAACTGATGTCTCTTTCTAAATTAGGCTTAATTTTCCTTTTTTTTTTTTTTTTTTTTTTTTGATACAATTTCAAAATTCTATTATTTATGAGTGAAGAAAAAGGAGAAAGTATTCGCCATGGTTTGCTTATGTAGGATCCTTGATATTGCCTGGCACATCGTTAGGTACTTTATACAAACGACTAGATTTTTGGATTGTAAATGAGACATTTCATAGATGTCTACTTTGTTGGTTATTTCATTTAATTTGATTACAGTTTATGATGACTACTACAACAAAAACAGGTAACTTATATTGAAAAAAAATACTATAGATATACTATATAAAGATATATTAAAAAAATCTTTACAAATATTTATTTATTTAAAAAACTATCTTTAACTATTTATTTTGAAATCGTTTTTCTGCATCAAATAGTGACTATTTACCGACCATAAATACATAAATATATATTAATTCACTTGATTCTTATTAATAATTTAATAACTATTTTATTATGTAGCTATCATTCATGAGCAATCATATAACAATCAAATTTTGTTCTCAAAAATTCAAGCTGATCGATTTACTCTTATATTTAGTCTATAATATAGTATGTATATTTAAATGTTAATTAATTTTTAATATTTTATTAGTAATTTATTAATCTATTATTAATTTATTAAAAATTATTATAAATATTTTATTAGTAAATTATTAAATAAAATTAATTTTATCATTTATAATATAATGTTATGATATAATGTATATATATATATATATA
>NW_006264367.1:14864-16735 GCF_000469605.1 Apis dorsata | reverse complement strand
TATATATATATATATATATTAGGACAAGTTTATAAAAATATTTTAATAATTTCATCGTAAACTTTAGTCATAATATAGGAATTAGTTTATGTTATTAACATTTATTAAACTTATTTTTAATATCTTATAGTTTTTTAAAGATATTGCATATAAGTTGTATAAGTGTTATTCTAATTATTATTAACAATTCATAAAACATATTGCAGTTGTATAATATTTTGACTTATATGTAGATACATGAATATAATGTATACGTAGCATAAAAATAATGTATATGCAGCATAATAATTTAATTTGTTTTTTTTTTTAAGAACATGTAACAATTAAAAAATATGAAAATACAACCAAATCTTACATTAATAATGTTTCTATAGATTTTTTTATTAACACATTTGTACCATTCTATTTGTAAGATCATTTTAGCTAAAAAAGATTATAAGCTTGTTTTCTGTTGGAGTTTTTAGTAATCTCGTTGAATGTATATAATACATTTAAGGTTGCTCCAAAAAAGGAAGTGGATGAAAATGATAAAGCAGCTGGTGATAAAAAAGAAGCTATTACAATCAATGAAATGAAAGAAGCTCCCTTAGCTACGCCTGAGGCTTAAAGTTACAAGGTAATTTTCTAGTGTGAATCCACATGAATTAAACTGCATCACAAAAAAAATATAAAATTGTCTTTTTCCTTTTTTTTTTTTACAGCTATTTCATACAACTAACAGTTCTAATTGACAAGTTAAGTAATACAAATTGCAAAAGCAATGCGAAGTATCACTATACATACGTTATAAATATTTGACATACCTTATAATAATGCTATATGAGTAACAGTTAACAAGAAATAAAAAAAAGACTGTTACAGAAATCAAAAGTTTCTATAAACAAGTTTATTTTGTTGCATCTGTAAGGTAGACTTTACTTTGAAACAGCTAAAATGATCTTACTCTTTCTAAATTAATATTTTGTAATATTACATATGAGGAATAGCATTTGAATTTTAAACATTTTTAATTCAAATGTTTATTCACATGAAATGCGATATTCATCTATAATTTTTATTACGATCATATTTATAATAAGATCATATTTTTCTCATTGTTACATATTGTGTTCGTATCTGTTTTTACGTATCGAGAACAAACAACAAAGAATTTATAAAGATATAATTAGTGAAGCGAAATGAAATTCCGGCAAGAGATAATAGTTTTCCGCCTATTTGCAATGTAGGAGAAAGAAATTTATATGCATTGTAGAAAAAAAAAAAAATGCGCGAAGTACTGAGGCACCTCTATTTTAATCGAAATTGATATATGGATAAGAATAGTTTATCGTAACAGCGTTCCAGCGTGAAAAATGAGGTGTAATATTTTGTAATGTAATCTATGGAATAAATTTATTTGCTGGAAATGCGGTTTTCTACTTAAAAATTCATGTTCTTTAAATAATTATAATAGTACTTTGCCGATATTTATATCTTCATTCATAGAATAGATCTGTAATAACTGTAATTATGAAAATATAAGTACTCTCTGTATAGTATATATTTTTTTCTTAATATTTTCCATTTCTATTCATACATCATCAATCATGCAAGAGAAAATAGATAAAAAAAAAATTAACTAAAATCTTTTAAATTTTCAATATAAAATAATGTTTAATTTTTTATTTTATTTTATTTTATTTTTATATCATTATTTATTATATTTTAGCAAAAATATTATTTATTTAGCAGTATATAAATCTTGCAATGAGTATAATCTATTATAAAATAAATATAGTATTTTTTGATTATTAAATTATTTATCATTCAAAATTATTTATATTTTAATATTTATTTATTTATTTATTATATTTTCTATATTTAATTATATA
>NW_006264367.1:7396-14663 GCF_000469605.1 Apis dorsata | reverse complement strand
ATATATATATATATATATATATATAGTTTATTACTATAATTAATATATATTAATAACTATAATTATAAGTTAATTAAATTATAATTAAATTATTTTCAAAACCAAAAATCTATTAAATTATAATACAAGAAAAATGATAAAATAACTAATTATGTAGTTATTTTGATCAAGTAATTTTTTTATCTATTTGAATCCATTTAAATAATAAAACTAAATTTTAAACGATTTTTTCTTATTTCGATTTATTATTCTTCTTATATTTATAACTTATTATTGATATAATCAATTTTAACATTCAATTGAAAGATATACAAAGTAATTTGTAAATGATGTTTTGTACAATCGAGAACGATTCTATAAGAAAAAACAAATCGAAAAAAAAAAGAATAAAATTTTTAAAAAAAAGAATAAAATCAACTTTAAAGTTTTATCTAATATAATATAACTAAATAAGACATAAGTAAAATTTAACTTTACGAATATTATTTTTTAGTAAATTGTATTGCTGTGAATGCTTGTATTTATAAATATTAATACCATTATATCATTAATAATATCATTAGTAATATAGCAGTATATTAATATAATGAGAGATATCGACTATCATAATGCAAAAATTTAAAAATTTTTTTTATTATTTTCAAAATTGTTTTCAAAAAAATTTTTAAAATTGTTAAAACTGTTTCATATTGAGCGCAATTCAACTATTGTTTTTTTTTTTTATTAAATTTCTATAAATATTTATACCATATTTTGGTGCTTCATTGTACAATAAATACAAAAATTTTTTTTTTTAATTGATCATTGGTTTGATCTTCATATACAATTGATTTGATATGATTTTATATATAAAAATAGAAAGGATTTCATATATATATATATATTTAAAAATAGAAAAGAAATCAAAAGATAATGGATCAACATTGCCACAATCAATTCAAATGCAAGTATTTAAAAGTTATTTAAAAGTTTATTTAAAAAACTTTCTGATCTGACAATTAAAATGGACCATTATTTTAATGTAACATTTACTATATTTAGTTCTTATACTAAGTGATATATGGTTTAATAACTTGAATAATTTGTTTTAGAAGAGAAATTCAAATACTATATAAATATATTAAATATACTATATAAATATAACATTTTTTATAAAAAAAAAGAACTATAATGTAATTATCAATTATGTCTATCCAAACGTTCAAAATCTTATTTGAATATTTTTTAAAATGAGAATTTTTAGAATTCCATCATCTATACATGTTATGAATATTTAATATACCATCTCATAACTTTAGTTTCATTGATTCATAAATTTTTTTTATAAAAATTTTGCATCATTAATAAGTTTAAGCAATCAATAACAAAATGTCTTTCATGAAAAGTAATCTTTATTTAAATGCTTCAATTTTAATAACTATGATAAAAATACATTCCATTCTTATGCAATGTTTGTAATAAATTAATTCTAAAATTCTTTAAATTTATTTCATTATGGTTTATTAGGTTTTCTAGTATGTGTTCTTATTCACATTAATTTGCTCTAGATAATCACTAACAAAATATTTTGAAAAAAACATTTTCTTTATATATAATGTGCTCTTGATACATTTCCGCCATTATATATAATATGCATTATACATGAAAATCATATCACAGTAGTTAATAATAATAATTTAATAATAATAATTATTATTATTATTTGTTGTTATGTTGTAACGATAAATTAGACATAAATAGACATTCGTTACGAGAAATTTAGAAGTGTAACTTCTATTGCAACGCACTTCTTAATATTAATTTATAAATATAAACATTAATAGTAATATATAGTTGGGAAAGAGTTTATAGTTGGGAAAGAGTTTATAGTTGGGAAATAAGATTCATAAATTCAAAGCTTTTTTTTGTATAATATTTATTGTATAATATTAAGTAAAATTTTAAAATTGATTTTTCTCGAAAATGAAATATCGAGTGAAATTTTTTATTTTTTTCCGTAAAATTAAATCCTTATATCTAATTGTATCATTATGAATTATTGTGTATATAAGATATTCGTATTTTTAGAGATTGATTTTAGGCTAAAACAAATTGATATACAAATTTAAGCCAAAAAAATTGATATACAAAAATGTTGATTGAATTTATAAAATTACAAGCAAGTTTTTGTTAAAAGAAAACGAGCTTTCTTCATTTACTTTTGTTTCGTTTTTCCTTATTATAAGTTAAGAAATAAATCTTAATCGATATTTTTATATATATTTTTGTGTATATTTATCTCTAAAATTTCTAAAATCCATCCATAGTTTCAAAGAGGTCCTATATATCAATTTAGTATATTAACAAATTTAAATATTTCTTATCAATTTTTAGATATATTTTTAATTATAATTAATGTATTATTATTATTTTTTTTATATCAATCTATTAATCTTTTTTTTCTTTTTTATAATTTTATTTAAAAAAACAGAGTAACTTTGAAATTTTAGAAACCAATATTTTCCATTTCACATTAAGCATTAAGTGATACATCGCTCAAAATCATTTACTTTTGTTCCATAAAAATTTACTTTATCTTATAGTATTTTAGAATTATGGTCCATTAACATAAAATACTCTATATGTATATGTGTATTTTTTTTTAAATTTGAAATTATTTAGATATGTTTTTTTTCATATTATAAAAAAATTCCTTAATATTTTTTTAAATATAAATAATTATTTGAAAATAATATAATATTGAGATTTTCAGTAAATAACAATTTAGAATGATTTTATATCGGTTTTTTCATTTTTTTATTTTGTTTGCAAAGAATAACATTGATTATCATAAAAATATCATTTAAAATTTGAAAATATATTTTAATCATGTTGTATCGATATGATATCGTTTAATGAATATTTTTTTTTTCAAAAATTTTTTTTTTTTAAAATTTATGTATTATCAAAGGAAAACTTTTATCGTTTTTTCTTTATTTATCATAATATTTTCATCGAATTTTTTTTTTTTTATTTTAATTTGTTGGTTAATGAAAAGCATGTATTCTGAAAAAAATCTACGATAAACAATAGCGAAGAAACATTTCATACTTGATTATAGTTAAAGATATTGATATATCTTTAGCTCCTTTATCTCTATCTGTTTTTTTAGGAGACATTTCTTGAGGACATTCTTCAAAAAACTTGTTTTTACTACATATTTATCATGAAATCCTTTTATGTGTTACACTAGATGTGAACACTAGAGCATATTGATCTGTTGAAGTAGACGTAATAAGATTTATGGATTTTATTATAAATGTTCGTTAAAGGCAATTGATGATTTTGTGCTGATTTTTATTTGAATCATTATATGTATACTTATTTATTCTTATGTATACTTATTATTAATCCATCCATTATTTATAGATTAATTTAATTAATTTAATTATGTTTACACAGGGCAGTTATCCACATCTCTTTTTCTTAGCACTTAGATATATATATATATATTTAATACTATATTATAAAAAATTGAAAAATTAATAATTTATTAAAATTTTTTTTATAGAATTATTGTAATCCATATATTAAATAAAATACATAAATCATTGTATTGATCTTTTTCTGCATTCTAACAATATATTTGAAAATAAATTTTTCATATTATTTTTAAAGATAAAAGAATGAAAACTTCTATCGATACATTTACTTTTCACGATGTTAATTTTGTAATATATCATAAAAAATATGGGAAAGTTGCTTAAAATAATGCCCCTCATATTTCAAACTCATTATAATCAATGAATATATCGACAGATTGATTAAATTAGAAATAATATTTTTATAATTAAATATATGATACATAATACTATTTTATAAATTAATTGAATTTTTTATTTTTTTTTATTTCACATAATTATTTAATTGAATAACTATTATATTAAACAAGATTTATCATCATTATTTGAACAAAAAAATCACAATTTTAATGAATTTTAATGAACTTTGTTGAAAATATTATAATAAATGTATAATATATATATAATAATAATTTTTTTTTAATATTTTTCTTTATTTTAAATAAAGAAATTTATTTTAATAAAGAAAATTGATGAATGAAAGATAATATATATTATCAGTCTTTGATATGTAAGTATATCATTATTATTTAAGAATTAGAATGTAACAAGTTTTATTAAAAAAGATCTACTTTTCGAATAAAAAAAAAGCTCTGAATTTTTTCTCTTTAAAATCATGTATTTGCATTTTTTTCATTAACCAAATTAAATCAGATATTTATAACATTTTTGATCTCTGTTTTGTTTTAATTTTTCCGTTCATATTTTCTTTTGTTTTTTATATTATTGGTGATATATGATATTTTAAAATAATTTTTTTAACATAATTATTGTGAATTTATATTGTTTATAAATATGTTATAATCCATATAAACACAATTATCTCTGTTTTTACATATAATTTAATTTCGAATAATAAAAATTTGCTACATCAAATATTCTTGCAACGATTTTCTAAAAATATTGAAATTTATTATATTTTGAATTAAATTGTTATTAAATTATTATATTATTATCTAGTTTTTCATTAAAATTCTTTCTGTAATATCATTATTTTAAATTTGTTAATTATTTAAAAATTGTCTTATGACAATCATATTTATTATTAAAAGATTTATTATTAAGGAGATTCCTTTATTATTTTTCTTTATAATATTTGTTTATTAATAGTTATTAATTAATTAATTTTAATTTTAAGTAATAATTTTGAAATTATTAATTTTTCAAGAGATATTATTTCCTCGCCGATTTCATTGATTTTAGAATTAAAGAACTTTGAACAATATTTTTCTATATATGTATTTTTCAATTCAGGATTCAGTTATATGTAAAAATATTTTGATGTTAATAAGAAATATCAAATTAAAGAGATTTTCTAATCGGTCGTATAATATTCTTATCTCAATTAAAAAATCATTAAAAAATATCATTTTATTTTGACTCGATATGTAATATGAGATAGAATTATAGATAGAATAAGAGATTATTGCTTTATATATTTGTTTATTGTAATTTAATTGAATTGATTGTCTTTTAATATTTATTATTAAAATATTATTATATTTAAAATATTTATTATAGTTAATGAAAACATAAATTTTATTTATTTAATAGGTATATTTTTGTATAATAAATAAAATAACGAACAAAATATGGCGAATTAAGGAGATTTATCTTATTTTTCTTTATAATATTTGTTTATTATTATAATTTAATTATAATAATAATAATAATTATTATTTTTTATTTGATGGTCTAGTTTATAAAAATAACATAAAATTACACAAAATTCGTTATTTTAGTTTGATAATATATATTTATAATATTCAATTATTTTTATAGATTAAAATTACATTTTCTTCGATTTATATTCAATATACTCAAATTATAAATTAATAAATTTTTTTTATATATTATTGAAAAAATATATTAAAATATAATATTACAATAGTATATGTAAATATATAAATATTAAAAATGAAAATTTTGTTTATATTTCATAGCAGATTTTTTAAGAATGAAATGAAATGAAATGAAATTTCTTATAAATGTCAAAATAATAAAAAAGAATTATTTGGATTATTTTAATTAAATATATATATTATCTTAATTCTTTTTAATATTTATTTTCTTATTTTAATTATCTAAATAATGAAATATGTTTAAATATGTTCTTCAAGAGAATCGAAAATCAATTGTTTTTTTTGAATTTATTTCATTTAGTTATATGTGATATATTATATGTAAATATATAAGTATATAAGAACCTACTATGACTTTTGTGAAAGACTTTATATCTGAATAATAATGAATAATTATGAACAAATTGTTATTGTTGTTACATTACAATTTATCTGTGCTTCACATGAAATTATGTAGTGCGAGATGTAGTACTTATATATTCGTATTTTATTTTTTCAAAAATTGTAAGTATTGAATGTAAGTATCGAAAGTTTTTTGTGAAAACTGAAATAGACAACCGATTATGTATAAAGATAAATATTTTTTAAAATGTGATATAATATATTTGTTTTACAATATATTTCTCATGAAGATTGATGAGAAGGCAAAATAAGAAAATAAATTCAATAAGAATTGATTTCAAAATGTGGTTTATATACATATGAATCAATAAGAACTATTAAAAAATAACTAATGTTTAAAAATAAAATATTATTTTTTTGATATCAAAATGAATTTATATTTTGTCAAAATCAATATATCTTTTTTTTTAATATGTTTGTTATAATTGAATTATCAGAATTCAAAACATATCACAAAAATTCATGAATTGTTCTGATTATGAATACATTCGATGTGATTTTCTTATATACATTTTTTCATCATTTTTCACATTATTTTTTTTATTATATCATTATTCACTATTTCACGGATATTAAAATAATATTATTATAATTTCAATCAATTTAATATTTATATATAAATAGAGATGTCTGTAAACACATCAATAAGATATGAATTATATGAAATATTTGTATGTTGTATAAATTGTTTTTTTGTTATTAACCTATTTTATAAGTTATTTTTTTTATTATTATTTATTAAAGAGATAGATTTCATATTAGAGATAGATTCAAAAAAAATGTTATGAAATTATTGAATATATTTAGATTAGTTCGCCAATTATGAGATTTCGTCTAATTGAAAATTGAGGATAAAATCAATTCAAAGTCATCATTATAACTTGATAAATTTGTTTTCGACAATATTAAAAACGAGATATTAAAAAAAAAGATATATGATTTAGAAGAAACACAATTACGAAAAAAAAATTATATTAGAATATAAAAAATAAGATTTTATCCATCTGATGCATCTCCTGAAATGTTATATAGCATATTTAAAATATTTTTAATATTATCAATAAGAAATAAGTTATTTTTAATAATAAGTTATATTTAATTTTAATACATAGTTATTAATATGTCTACATTTCATTTACCTAGATATGAAAGTGTCTATCTATATTAAAACTAAAATTTTTATAAAAACAATTTTTTATTAATTAAAATATTATTCATTATTAAAATAAATTAATTTATTTTTTAAGTAACATATTTCATTAATTTTATTTTAATATTTTAAATTATTTTTATTAATTATTATTAATTATTAATATTTTCATCTATAATATAAATAACATAAGTATATAAAATTAGAAATGGAATATTAAGAATATTTTAGAA
>NW_006264367.1:4620-6890 GCF_000469605.1 Apis dorsata | reverse complement strand
ATATATTATTTTAATTATATAATTAATAATAAATTGAGTGATATTTTAAAAAATATAATAAAATATGATTGTTTATTAGAACTTTCATAATTCAATATAATAAAAGAATGAAGAATAATAACTGTGAATTTTTTAATAAGATCAAAATATTTTATGACAATTAAAATAGACGATTGAAAAGTACGAAAAGAAGTCATTGAAATATAATTTAAATTACTTTAAACTCAAAGATATATATTATTAGAGTATTTTGCTACTTAACATTTTTCTTGTAAATGATAAATACTAAGAAAAATATTAAAGGAAAAAGTTTTTCTATTTTTTATAAAAAAAATGAAGATTATTTTCGTTTCTTGAAAAATATTGGAAATATAAAAAATTGATGTATACCATTCCATATTTTAGAAAACAGAAAAGCTTTTTTCTCTAACATTTTTTTTTAGTAATTATTGTTTAAAAAAAAGTAATAAATTTCTGAATATTTTTATATAATATATATAATTTTTTAAAATTAAATTTTGGATGAAAGCTTTTCCTTCTTGTGATTTTCTTTATTTACTTTATTAAATTTTTATTATATTTCGAGAACTTATATTATTACTTATTATTTAGTTATTCAAAATATTTTGGTTTATGTTTTCAATACATAAATTAAATATTGATGTATTGAAATTTCTAGAAATGATGAAACATCAAATTAAACGTTTTCGTTTAAATTTATTTCAGAATAAAGTTATTGCAATTTTAAATGAAATTAAGATTTGTTTTATCGAAAGAACATTTTGTAACTATGAAATACATAAGAAAAAAATAAACTAAATTTAAAATGTTTGAAAAATATATATATTTTTAAACAGAAATTTTGCTTATAAATAAATAAAATAAACAAAATATTAAAAAAACTTACTTATTTTTTTAAAAATTATTTAAACTTTTAATTAATCCTAACTTATTAATAAATAAGATTCAAAATATTGAAATAATATTAAATATTAAAAAATTTTAAAAAATCAAAAGTAAAATATTATTATTAATTATTTTTAAATGATGATAAAAAAAATATGTACGTAAGTACTTTTGTGTTTACATAAAAATTACATCTCAAAGAACTTAAAATAATTTAAACTATTAGCAATGAAATGTTAAGTACAATGTCATAATAATATCATGATATTCAATTTTCTAATGATTTTCTTGTTATTTAATTGTAGAACTATATTAAATTGTAATTATAAAAATTAATTATTATATTGTCTACGAGTCCAAAATACTAATGAAGAATATCATTGAAAATATAGATATTGTATTTTATATATTAAAAAAATGGAACAAATATGTAATATTTTTATTACTTGTTTCATTGATCCTAATAATTTTAAAATATTTTAACTAAGTTGTTTATATAATAAATATCATAAAATAAATATTTTTAGAAATTTTTTAAAAAATATTTTATAATATTTTGAAAATCGAAAAAAAAAATACTATTTAAAAAAAAAATTTAAGAATAATAAAAATAGATAAAAAATATCGAAAAAAAAGATTGATATTTTTTCGTAGAAGTAAGATAGAATAAGATAAAAAATATAAAATTATTATAAAGAGATAAAATTAAAAATAGAAAACATAATGAAAAAATTAATTAAATAATTTCCTTTTTATGTATATAATTCTTATATAAATTTAATTTTAAATAATATCCATCAAAATAATATTTTCGACATTCAATGTTTCTAGTCAGAAAATTGCGCATTTGCATGATTATTTTTTCATCGGTAATCTGTGAAAAGCACTATTCACGAAATCAGTGATCATATAAATATTGAAAAAAAGTCTTCACTTCACTCAATGAAAGTTCTTGCTATTGTTTTTAGTATTTTTTAGTATGCTTTCAATGGTGCTTGATTTCTTAAAAATATTTTATCTAGTAAAATTTTTTTATTTATTTAAATCATATTATTTTTTTTCATGTTTAATGAAGTTTTTTTTTAATGAAGTATTTGATTAATGATTTCTAAGATTAATCGATTAAAGTGATATCAAACTTTTATAGTATTCTTCATGTTGTTTTTATGTAAGAAAACTTAATCAATGAATTTTTGAAAATTATGACAATAAATGCTTAAATAATAACCATTTTTATTAAAATAAACTTTTTATAAATTAAGTATGACTGTAGTTCCGAAAAACTAGAGCCAATATAAAATTTGAAAAATAAAAATAAAGAAATGAATTACAAATTTAAAATTTTAATTTTAGATAATTATTAG
>NW_006264367.1:1713-4240 GCF_000469605.1 Apis dorsata | reverse complement strand
TTTGAAATCGGTCTTTTGTACCAGATATATATCTTTAAATTCAAATAAATATATAATGAATAATTACACTTATGCATTACACTTTTAATGATTGATATGATATTATATATATATATAATATATATATAATATAATATATATAAAATATACATTTGAATGATTCATTATTAAAAAAATCATATGCAAATTATGCAAGCACTTATTGCTCGCGAGATTTATAAACAGCTTATTCGGAGAAATTCCTCTTTTTCTGTAATTATCGCTCGCAGACTTCTATTAAGCCTAAACAAAGAATGATATTATTTGAAAAAACTATTGTTTTTGAGAGTTTAATCGACATTTATAATTGTATATTTTTGATGCACTTCAGCCTAAATGGAGCGAAATCCGATCGCAAAGATGACATATTTCAGACACGACTGATTCAACAGCAATCATCATCATTCTAATTCGAAGAATTTTCTTATCTCTAACTTGAAGGTATTGCGAATCAGACACTGATTGCGATATTATTGATTATTAACGTGCCTCATCGAGAAATTGAGATCCTCCTAATTGAACTAGGAAGAGATTTTCTGAAGACATGAGCTTCTCTGGTGAAGAAAGTTTCATAATAGATCGTTGTCCGATCATAGTCTGACCGCTGGATATGACAATTATATAGTTTTTTTTCTAACACTATATCGTATTCTGATTGTCGGATATGATTATCTGCTATGATGTTATGAGAGATTCTGCTCTCTTATATTATATGCACTCCGCACATGTAACTGCTTATACAATCCACTCATTTTTAAAAAATACATTAACAATCATCAGCATCAATTTTTTTACATACACATATATATCTTAGTCAAAAAAGCATTCGACATATGTATACATGTAGTTAACAATCCATCATCATTATTACAATAATATTGTTGCAGGCACGAATACAAGTAATATATTAATAATAGTTAAAAATCGTAAATAATAATAGTTAAAAATCGTAAATAATAAAAAAATAAAAATATGAAAACAACGATTATCTATTTATTTAAATAGAAATGAAATAAAATAGTACGAAAATGAAGTAAAATAATAGTAAAATAAAAATGAGTAGAATTGAGATAAAATAAATATATAAGAAAACGACAACAATGGATAACATTTAATATCATATGGAATGAAGAATTTTAAAATGAGAATTCTGAAGAATTATATTTAATATGCCTTAATATGCCATCGTTATAAGATATTATTCGATTCGATAGAATTTTAGAATATCTGGCATGATTATGAAATTCTGATATGTCAATCAATATAAATACAAAGACGTGGAAATAGCATCAAGTCATTGTGAAACTAAAAGATTTCAAGATGATATCATCCCAAAAATGAAATATTTTTTTTTAATAGTTTTAAAAGCATAAAACTTTAAAGGATTAAGGAGCTTGAAATTTTTGAAAGATTCAAACATGGCCATAGAATTTTGATTAATAAAGTTTTGAATTAATAATTTAAAACCATATGATTTTAAAACTGACATTATTGAAACTTAAATAATTTATATCATTTAACAAATGAATGTATACTTAGATATATGTTAGATATTTTGGGTATGGTTGCTTTAAGATAAATAATATGTTCGAATACTTATTGTTCATAAGATTAAACAGTTTATTCAGAGAAATTCCTTTCTGTTATATAAATAGAAATTTTTTTCTGTTATTATAGACACTATATATATATTATAAATATTATATAGATATTATATAGATATTATATAGCCCTCTCTTATAGCTGAATAAGGAATGAAGGTTAGCTGGAAGGTTTGTTGTTTTTAAGAGTTTAGTTGATTTTTGTAATTGTATATTTTAACATAATCCAGTTTGACTGGACCTTAAAGGTAATATATTTTAGATACAGTTAACTCGGTAACCATTCAAAAAAATCTATAAGAGAGATAGCTGTTCTATTTTGTTTTGTTTCTGTTTATCTTCGTATACAGATATCTTTGTATACAGATTAATATCCCAAGCAAAGAATTTTCCTCTAATTTGGAAGTGTCACGAGAAAGTGAGGATTTGACCGCGATATTATTAGTTGTTAGTGTGCCCCACCAAGAAATTGTGATCCTCCTAATTTAACTGAGAAGAGATTTTCTGAGGGCACGAACTTTATTTGAAATAGAATTTTATAATAAAGACGTCGTATTCTGATACGATACCATAATTTATTCTAGCACTACATTGTGCTCTGACTCGATTATCTAATGTAAAATTGTGAGAGATCCAGCTCTTATAATATTATATATATTATATCTTATATTACATGTGTACCGTACAATACCGCATAATCAATAATACAATCCATTCATCTTTAAGAAATATACCATTTGTTACGATATGTTGAAAAATATTCTACAGATATTCAGTTATTAGCTTATATCCATCATCGTTACAATACTACTATTGCGAGCGCGAACAATATAAAATTTAAATTTAAATATATTAATATAAAATATAAATTGTAATATAAATTATAA
>NW_006264367.1:0-798 GCF_000469605.1 Apis dorsata | reverse complement strand
ATAATATAATATTATATATAATATATATATTATAATTATATATATAATAGTTATTATATTATTATTAAATTTAAAAAAATTTGAAAAAATTAAGAAAAAATATATTAATAAAAGAAAAAAGGGTCAGGTTATATGACAGAATTATCAATTTCGTTCAGTCATCACAATATTTATTTTAGAATATTCGTAGTCTCCCACATCGATTCGCTGTATACGCTGTCGCGATTCGAATACAAGATCATACATAAAAAGTTTTGTGCTCTATTCTTATGTACAGAGAATAATCACGTGTGTTCGAATGTTATTACATTCATATAAGAATGTCTGGTGACTGCCGGCCAAAGTAAATCGATTTTAATTTTTATCGCGCGAGGTACATCATTTGTCTTTCAATGACTTTTCCGAAGAACATCAGATAAATTGAACATCAGATAAATTGAAATCGCATCATGATGAAATTGTATAATTACGCTTTACGACGTAAACGTAATAACGAAGTTATTAATTTGTGTAGTATCAAAAATACTGGTGGACAAAATTATACTTTTATACTTTTTCTATTGTATGTAATATCGTTTTAATCGCTCGTAATATCGGTCAAAATTTTCAGATCATTTTTGCTATTATATGAGATATTGTGGATATATTGTGCTCTGTTATTTTTAAATTCGGATCGCACACTTTTATATATATCAGATTGTCTTCTCTATATGAATCAGATATTTTCTATAACTCTTGAATGAGAGTACTTATATATATATATATAATATTATAATAATTATATATATATATAATATA
>NW_006264366.1:0-8099 GCF_000469605.1 Apis dorsata | reverse complement strand
TTTATTTATAATATATATTATTAAATATTATTATATAAAAAAATACGCATAATTAATAGTACAATTTCTAGTAAAAAATATTTGATTATCTTTCAAAATGAAATAACTTTTTAAAAAAATTGAACTAATTAGAATTTTCTTGTCAAATTAGAATTAATTTATTAGATGATGTAAATTTTTGGAAAAATCATAAAATTAATCGAAACAAAATAAAAAGTCTTTTTTATTTTAATTTATTATTTTATTTATTAATTTAATTATTTTAATTTTTTCATAATTCTAATCTTATATGAAAAATGATATAAAATATTAAAATGATATGAAAAATCAAATAATGTTTTATAAATTTATGTCAATAATATACATGTTGAAAATTAAAAAAAATCTCATCGAAATCAATTGATATAGAAACAAATAACAAGTATTGAAAGATGGATAATCAAATTTTCTGCCAAGAATTGTAATTTTAATATACATATATCTTAAACATTATAAAGCTTAATTATATATTATAAACACTATAAACATAAATAAAGTTATAATCCAGTTATTCTTTGCATGATAAAATAAAAAATCTTCTATGAGCATATTTCAAATGAAAGTAAGAAAAAAAAGTATTTCAATTATAATTATTTGTATGAATTAGTATGAATTATATATATATATAGTATATAGTATATACTATATATTATATATATATAGTATGAATATATATGAGATTGTATGAATTAGTACCATTCCTGGTGAAGATGCAATTAAAGTCAAAATTATAAATTTGAGCGGTCCCCAAGTAATTTATTATATAATAATAAAAATTTCAATTAATAAATAATATCATCATTTAATATAAAAAATTTAACAAAAAAGATAAAAAAAACTATTTAAAAAACATTTGAAAATAATTGATAATTCTTTATTAAAAAAAGCAAAAATAAATTTGTAACGAAATCAATTTATTTTATTTTCATGAATAGTTATTTTTGTTATCAATTAGTTTTGCATTTATATTTGAAATAAAATATTAATTCATTTTAAAATGCATTTTTTAAAGATCTTTGTTTCATTTTATTAAAATAAAAATTAATGAATATTTTTTTTGTATAATAAAATTGTTAAAATTTTATATATATAATTATAAAATATAATTTATAAATAATATAAAAATAAATATTGCATATTAAATTTTTTATAATTATTGCATAATTAATTGCATAATTTTTATAATTATTACATAATTAAATAATATTCAATTAAAAGTGGAATATTATTTTTGCATTTGCTAACAATTCAGGAATGGCACTGCATTAGATCTTATAAATTTAAGTATTTTCATTGAAAATTCATTAATAATAGTAATCGTACACCTAAATTTCTACATTAACGGTGGATATATAATTAACATTTATTCACAACCAGCTGATGATTTGTGATAATATTATTCTACTTAATTTAAAAGAACATCATCGCATATTACGATTTTACATTTTATATAGTTTCATTCGTTAACAAGCGCATACATTCACGCATAAATTTTATATACCGAGTTATAATTTCTAATTTATAAATATTGTTTTAAATATAACTTTAAACGCATAGACAATATATCAATTTTCAAATTAATAATTGTTAAAAATATGGAATTAGATACTTTATAAGATTTGATTAATGATTAATAATTAATTTATATTGCAATATTTAACATTTATTTAGTACAATTTAATTTATTATAATTTTTAAGTTATTGATTAATTTATGAATTAATTGCAATTTTTAATAAATTTTAATTTCTATTATTATTATTAAAGAATAAGAAACTAATAAATATATAAATAAATAAATAAAATTATAATAAAATAAATAAAAAAACAAATAAAAATTTTTTCATATATTAATTAACAATATCGAATAATATCAATTATCAAATAAAATACATTTTGATTATATAAATAATTAAATAAATAATATATAATAATATATACAATAATATATAAAATGTAAATTATTACATATTATGTACATATTATTTTATTAAAATAAAATTTTTTT
This sequence comes from Apis dorsata, assembly GCF_000469605.1. NCBI lineage: Eukaryota > Metazoa > Arthropoda > Insecta > Hymenoptera > Apidae > Apis > Apis dorsata. The sequence continues at coordinate 6,053 of NW_006264366.1, read as the reverse complement.
ATTAAAAATTATTGTTATTTTATAATTAAAAGTAATTTTTTCGTGTTGTAAACTCAATATAAAATTATAAATTTCTTTTAACTTTTCCAGTAATCTCAAGTGAGATCAGAAGTTGAATATAATTTATTAATTTACAATTTTATAAATTATAGTTATAATTTTTTAATAAAATTATAAATAATTATAATTTTTAGTTAGTCAAAGTTATAAATTATACAGAATTAAATTATGTTATAATTGTTATAAATCAAGATTAAAATCTTTTATCAATTCTAATTCCACAATCTATTCGTTTATATTGATTTCTTTTAATTTTGAAATGATTCTATATCGGTCCAATAGTGTTGTGAAATATATTGAATCGATTTAAAAATAGTAATTAATTTTTTAATTCTTTAATACTTAAATACATTTGTAATAATTTAAAATTTTCATCTTTTCCAATAAAAATTGAAACTTTCTAAATCTAAAACAATTCTGAAAAAATAATTAAATAACTCAATTTAAAAAATATATAATATAATAAATGTATATATAGAGCTTTGAAAACACGTCAATATAGGTCAATTACAATCAATATTAACGATTTTTTACAGAATAATTCAAAATTAATATGAAATAAAATATATATTATTATATATTTCTTTAAATTTTACATCTTTTTTTATAAAACATTTTTTTCTATCATTCATATTTTTCAAAATATTTTGCTTACAAGTAAACCGACACACTGTATAATGATCTATAAAAACATATCTATAAAATAAAAATAAAAATAAAAACATATATATAAGGGATAATCACACCAAAAATACTAAAACAGTAATTATAAATTGTAAATTAATATAATTTAACTAAGTTAATACATAATTTTTAATTGTATTTTATTATAAGTAAATTCATATCAAAAATATTGAAAAAGATCATATGAATATATGTATATGTCTGAGATTATGAAGAATGTATATATAAATATGTATGCGAATAACGATTTAGTGAACATAGAATTTAATATTAAAGGTATTTAATTATATGTTGAAACATATGACGAAAAAGAATATATATTTAATATTTTTAATAGTTTTTAATTATTAATTATTCGAAAATTATACTAATTAAAGAATCCTATATATGTACAAAAAATATGTCGATATATGTTCATTTATCATTGTTTCATTTATTATAATAATAATTTTAATAATAATATAAATAAAAAAGGAAATAAATATAATATAATAATATATAATAAATGTATCTAAAAAATATATAACAAATAAATAATTAATGAATATTTAATTATAAAGTAAAAATTTATTTCTTATATAACTTTTATCTTTATAAATAAATAAAATATATGATAATAATAATATATTATAGTAATAATAATATTTTAGTNTAATACTATAGTATATATGTATAGTACTAATATATATATTATATATATAATACTAATATATATAGTATATATATAGTTTCAGAACCAAAAATAATTAACAAATTGTGAACTTATTACCAAAATTGAAAGAGATTAGTTTTTACAGTTATAATATCATTTTCATTTTTTAATTAAAAATATTTCTGTTAGAGTCTTTATACAATATTATTGACATTATATTTAGAACCTTTTCAAATGATTTCTTAAAATTTTTATCCATGATGGTAATTATTCATAAAAACTTGATCGATTAATTTATTCTGAAAATTATAATAAATATTTAAAGTCTTTCATATCTATTAAAATAATTAATATTTCACATTATAGTATTATATTCTGCATTTGAAATGAATGATTTCTTACTTTTGATTTGTAGATTATATGTATATCATTATAGTCGTTAATTATATAATATATTATATGATATTAAAAGCTCAATTTTTAAATAAAAAGACACTGAATTAAATTATAGAATCACAAAGTAAAATTTTTTTATTTCCTAACTTTTATCCCTTATTATTTAATTTTTATTTATCTCACACCTTTTTAATTTAAGTATTTATGAAATGGTAATATTAAGTAGTAAAAGAATATTACAAAATATTTAATATTAATAGAAACATCCAACATAGAAGGATTAGCACTTTTTTTTTCTAGTTTTCCTCACAGATATCATAAATATAAATTTGTTTTATAATCTTGTTTTACTTTCATATTTAACAGAATTATAAAACAGAATTTGTAATAAGAGCATGTATTTTAAAGTATTTTAAAGATATTTTAATAGGTATTTTGAGAGAATTTAAAAAGAACTTTTAAATTTCAGCAAAAATACATATATATTTGATCATTTCTATTTTTCTCGATATTATATAGATGTATTAAATTCTGTATTTATTTATATAATATATATATATTTGAAAAGTAAGAAATATATATACAGAAATATATAAAATTTTTATTATTCTATTTATTATTCTCTTAAAATATCGAATACTTTGTAAAAAAGAATGAATAGATTCATTGTCAAAAGAATGAATAGATATTGATTATAATTAAATCCTGAGTTTAAGTATTATTATATATTATATATTAATAAATAGATAATATAATGTATAATAATTCTTAATTATATTATATTATAATATTAAATTTATTATGAAAATAATTGAATAATTATAAGTTCAATATATTTCTTTATTCTAACAATTATTCGAAAAATATAAAATTATATATACAATAAAATATTTTGGTAGAGAAATATGCAAAATATCTATTATATCTATATAATTTTATTATATTAGTATTTTATTATATTTATTATATTAATGTTTTTTACTTTTATTTACTTTTCATGGATAAAATATTTTATATATTAATAATATGTTATTTTTTTGGATAAGCTCAAAATTTCTGATAATTATTCAGTATAAAGAAAATATAAAATAAATAAATCTAATAATCTTAATACATATCAAATTCTTCTGAGTAATTTAAAGAAATTTTAGATAAAGAAATTAATTATAAAATTAAACACGAAGAGAATTTTATTTAAAAATTTAATAATAATTTGATTAATTTAATGAAACATTTGTTTGAAATTTCAACATAGTCAAAAGAGAGCTTTGTCCATGTATTGAGTAAATATTAATTATAATTAATACTTACAAAAAATAAAATATCATTTTAATAAGTATTTTATTCTTTTAATATATTACAATCTATATTCATATATACAAAACTGTATGATATTGTATATATAAAATAGTATTAATAATCTCAAAATATTTTGGTAAAAAAATATATACATATATTTTTTATATATTATGAGAACAATTGAGTTTATTAAATAAAAATTTGTTTGTACTATAATTAAAGTTAAATATATGTTCTATTTTGATATATTATAAGTATGTTATTAAAAAGAAGCATCATATTCTTCAAACCTTTTGTTTAATAATTTTGAACAAATAATAAACAGCTAAAATGTCTTGAAGAATAAAAAGAGATACTTAATAAAATATATTAAATCAAAATCATTAGAACTTTCCTATATAAATAATTATCAAATTCTCTTATATAACGTTTATAATGTCAGTATTTTTATATTAGCCTAGTTATTTTGTTTTTCATTTTCTTAATTGTTACAAATTATTTTCCATTCATATTTTAATAACTTATATTAAAAATTAAAAATGTTTAAATAGATTGTAAATCTGTAGAACAAATGAATTGTGTTAATTAAATATTTTTTCTTTCAAACTATTCTTTCCTTAATTTTGAATTATAGATAATAGATACGTGATGGAAAACATTATATACATACTGTAATAAATAGAAACTAATTTCATATATCTCTTTAAAATTCTTGAAATTAAAAATTTCATATTGTGAATTAATTATTCAAAGAAGAAAATATATTAATCTCATTCATTTCTTTTTTCATAATAAATTTAATAATACATCTAAGTAATTAATATCTATATAATTAAGATCTTTTCATTTTTTACGAATTATTCAATGTTACAAAAGAACGATATATAGAAATATAAAAATTTTATTTTAAAAATAATTTATTTTACGAGATACTGAGTTTTCTATTTTATATATTTTTAATATATATATTGAAAAAGAAATTCATTTTAATTTCAATATTATTATTAATAATTATTTTTTTTAAATAAAAAATTAAACAAAAATAAAAATGATAGAAGATTTATTAATTTTATATATAATATATATATATATTATATAATATATATATATATTATATAATATAATATTATAATATATATATATATTATATAATATAATATTATAATATATATATATATTATATAATATAATATTATAATATATATATATATTATATAATATAATATTATAATATATATATATATTATATAATATAATATTATAATATATATATATATTATATAATATAATATTATAATATATATATATATTATATAATATAATATTATAATATATATATATATTATATAATATAATATTATAATATATATATATATTATATAATATAATATTATAATATATATATATATTATATAATATAATATTATAATATATATATATATTATATAATATAATATTATAATATATATATATATTATATAATATAATATTATAATATATATATATATTATATAATATAATATTATAATATATATATATATTATATAATATAATATTATAATATATATATATATTATATAATATAATATTATAATATATATATATATTATATAATATAATATTATAATATATATATATATTATATAATATAATATTATAATATATATATATATTATATAATATAATATTATAATATATATATATATTATATAATATAATATTATAATATATATATATATTATATAATATAATATTATAATATATATATATATTATATAATATAATATTATAATATATATATATATTATATAATATAATATTATAATATATATATATATTATATAATATAATATTATAATATATATATATATTATATAATATAATATTATAATATATATATATATTATATAATATAATATTATAATATATATATATATTATATAATATAATATTATAATATATATATATATTATATAATATAATATTATAATATATATATATATTATATAATATAATATTATAATATATATATATATTATATAATATAATATTATAATATATATATATATTATATAATATAATATTATAATATATATATATATTATATAATATTAATAATTATGTTTTTAATTTTCATTAAGGAACAATCTTTTCTTTACAATTTTTTGTTTTAAAATGTTTTAAATAAAAACTATTAACTGATATAGAAGAATGTACATTATATATAAAATTTTATATATTATTATTTCTATAAAAATAATTTTGTATTTTTAAAATAAAACATAATTATTTTTATAAATGCTAGAAAACAAATTGCTGAGGATCATTTTACGTTATATTAATTATTTTTTGACGTCGATGTTTTTTTCAAATGAAAACATAATTTTCAATTCAAATAAAAATTTATAAATATTTATAGATTAATTTTATAAAAATCGATAAGAATTATAACTTTTTAAATTTTTATTTTTAAAATAAATTTTTTAAATAAATTTAAATTCAGTAAAATGATATCTTCCAATTTTATGTGATTTATATTATATTTCAATTTCAAAAAAAATCTTGAGATCAAGATGTCCTTGATTTGGCATAGAATAATTCTTAAGATTCAATATTCTAAAGTATTATACATATAATAAAGGTTATTGATATTTCTGCTTTTAAATAATAATTATGTTTAAAATAATTATTTTAAATATTTACAAATTAAATTATAATTATTTTTAAGACTTTTATTAAATAAATAATATCAGATACGCAAAAACAGATGGTATTAAATAAAAATAAATAGAACAGAATAGAAAAATAATAGAATAGAATAAATTTCTAATTAGTCTATAATATGTATAATAATAATCTTACATATAAAATATAAGATTATATATATATATAAATAAATTATAAAAAATTATAATTTCCATTAAATTTAAAACTATATATTCAATTTAAAACTATATTTTTA
>NW_006264365.1:3175-8000 GCF_000469605.1 Apis dorsata | reverse complement strand
ATATAATTTTATATATATTAATTATATCTAATTGTAAAATATGAACATACCTCTAATATCTTGTAATATGCTTTTAATTTTCTCATAGGTTTTAAATCTTCTACACATTCTGTAAAAACTTTGGTTAATCTAATATCAAGATCTAATGTATTTTTTATTATTAATGGAATTTCTCTTTTTTTATTCTGAAAAAATATTTTAGAAAATATTTATTTTATATTTTTATAAATTTTTTAATATTTCTATATAATATAGTAATATTATTCTAATATAAAATTCTATAAAAAAAATAGTAAGTAATCAATAAATAGTAATTATCGAAATGCATAATATCTATGATGAAATTAATTTTAAAAATATTATAAAATATAAACGATTTTTATTAACTAAAAGATTAAAATTATGATTAAAAGTTATTATTAAACAAAAAGTTTATATATGTAAATAAAATATAAAAGTATATTTATTATTAACCTTATATAATACCTTATTCATAGTACGTTGTAAATAAACTTAGTAAAAAGCAATTTTTAAATTATTAGTATTACTAGAAAGTCTATTTAATGAATTGTTATAAATTATTAAAATTTATATAATATTATCTTTTTTATATATATTCATAGACATGATTTGTAAAAATTCACGAGTCAAATTGAAGCAAAAATAACGAAGAAAATATGACGTCACTTAGAGAATTAAATAATTATGAATAATAATGAATAATAAATATTTTATACAAAAAATTGTAAAGAATGACAAAAATAATCTAAGTACAAAATTTATTCTTTTGAACTGAAATGCTTTACATTTATTTTGAACTTTTATTATTTTATTTATATCAAAAACATATAATTATATTAGAAATACAATTTATATATTTTTATCCTTTAATTATACATAAGAAACTATTTTATTTTGCAATTAATAGTTAAAATAAATATTTTTATTTCAGAATCTCTATATTATCTTTTTAAATTAAATTAAATAATTAAACTAAAATAAATAAATAATTATAGAAATAATAAAATAAAATAAAATATTTATTTCAAATTTAATAATGATTAAATTGTATTTCGTATATATTATTTCGAAAACTTCTATTATTCTATATTACTTTAAGTGATATTATAGATGATTTTATCTTTACGTCAAAGCAATTATCTAAAGCTATATCTATAAATATATCATCATCTTTATGTCAATGATATGAATGTGTACATTATCTACTTCATTAAAAATTGGAATGAATTTTATATTTTTATTTTTTTATATATAACTTTAGTTCACAATGATAAAGCAATGTTTTACTATTAAATTGGATTTTAGTAAATACTCATCTCAATATTGATCTTGATAATTGTCTTTTTATATTTTATACTTAAAATGTAAACTTCTATAAATTATGTTAACTTCTATAAATTGAATTGCACATTCGCGTTTGTATAAAAATTTAAAAATTTTAATAAAAATTTAAAAATTTTAATTTCCAATTTAATCTGAATTCCATTTATAATAAAATCTAGCATTCAGAGAGGGCGCTACAAACCTCAAAGAATAATTCGTTTCAAATCGACAATTCTATAACTCTGTTGTTTTTTTTATGTTATTTATATGTTTTTATTTAAAGATTCTTAAATCATATAAAAATTATATAAAATTATAGAATTATAAATTAAAAAAATTTTTGTGAATATAAAAGATTATTAGTGTTGTCATGATTTATATTTTATTACCTAAAAGTTTCAAGTTAATTAAATAAAGATAATTGTGAATAAAAATGCAAAAAAATCATCTAGAGATGTCAAAATTAAAGCGAATTAAAAGGTAAAAATAAAATATTCAATATATTTTCATATAATGCAATTTTATATATTTTTAGAGTACGTAGCATTATACTAAAAGCAATAAAAAGACATAGCAAATAACAACATAATAATAATATTCATAATATTTATGTAGATAAATTGTTTATCATAGATCAACAATATCATAGATCATATAAATATGATTATAACAATATATAATTGATATATATATATATATATATATATGATTCAATATAAATATCATTCTGCGATATTTTGCTGTACAAAGCAAAAATTTTATTTTAATTTGTTACAAAAATAAAATTATTAAAAAATATTAAGCAATTATATGATTTAAATTTAGAGATAGAGATAAAATTTTTTTATAATTAATATTTGCAAAAGATGATATTAAAAATAATTTTAAAAAAGCAAACGAAAAAGAAGAATTGTTTTTGTCAGTTAACTATAATAATTAAGAGATAAGAATATAATGAAGATTATTTAAATTGAAAAATAAAGAAAGATATATAATAAATTATATATAATATATAAAAATATATATAAGTAAATATAATCACTTTTTAAATTATTATATAATTAAACACATAGTAAATAATTGTTTTAATTATAGAAGAAGATATTAAACCGTTAAAAGATTTATATTATATTACATCATTTATTACATTATTTTTCAATTATACATTATTTACAATCTTTAAATATATTTAGTTGTAATAATATCATTTTTCTTGAAGCATCTAAGAAATGAAAAGATTATATAAGATTTTAAGTTTAAAAATTTATTCAATTAAAAGTTTATTCAAAGTTTAAAATTTATTATAAATTTGATTTAAATAAAAAATTAAACATATCAAAATATAAATCATTAAAGAATTTGTAAATATTTTTACAAGAAAAATCATAGAGAAATAAAGTTAAAATTTTTAATATTGAAAATATATAAGTATATATTATATATTATATAACTGTTAATACCAAATTATTATTTTTGTTGAGCCAAGAAAAAATTTTGTAATTTACAAGTTTTGTATCAAAAACCCTTATTTCTTAATGCAATATTACAATACTATTATGAAATCATATATAATACTCAATAATTACATATATAATATAATATTAAATTATGTATATATACATGTAATAATATAGTTTGTTTAAAATATTTAATGTATTTAAGATTTATTTATTTTTTATTATAATTTTTATACAATCAATATATCTTTCTTATATTTATTATTTTTAAAAAGAAATTAGTAAGTATTATAATTATATATTTACAATAAAAATTATGTTAAAATATTTTAATAAATTTTAATATTATTCTTAATATTATTTAAAAAAATTATACATTTTTTGCATCAACTTGATTTTGTTTGTTGAATAAAATTATTTTTTATATGATGAAGCAAGCAACGCCATGTTTTAAAAATTAATAACATTTTAATTACTAATCATTGTCATTGCTATGTTAATTATAATATTGGTTTATCATCATTATATTATCAATATAATATTATATTGATATATCAAGCTTAAGAAAATAATAGAATACTACAGAAAGAAAAACAATTAAATATTTTTTTTAATGTAACAAAGAATATCTTAATTTTTTGAAACATAATACATTCCTTAAACGAGAATAGCGCTGCTGACGGAATTTCTTTGAAATCTGCTCGCATTTGCTGATTGGTTACTTGGAAAATGGAAGTGGAGATCCATATACGCATGACTGCGACCTTTCGCCATATTTAATTTTTACCAAATTTTGTGAATCGATGTAAAGAAAATTAAAAGAATAAAAATCTTGTATCATAAATGATTAATTAAAACAATTTGGAAATAGGTATAAAATGTTCTTGTTTTAGAATCAGAAAATATTGTGATAGAAGAAGTTAGGTGCAAGTTGCGTAACTTACATGCATCCAACTCCCCGCGGATTTTTCCTCGCTCGCGCGCGATTTTATTCTGCGCATGGAAAGCAATTTTGCCCAATCATAAATAGGGCTATTGTGGGGGGATGGTGTATGCTGCTGGCGCATTTCATACATCCGAGTGTAATGGTAACCAGATAGAGGCGTCGCGCGGGGCTATCGGCCGGTTAGCATCGTAAATACTTACTTTCACTGAAAAATTTTTTCTCTTTTTCCTCGTTCTTTTCTCTCATTCCGTTTCATAATATTTATGTCATTTCGTTTTTTCTAATTTTCCATTTATTTTCATTTATCTTCTGTTTTTTCCTCTCTCTTTATTTTTCTTTTTCGTTTTTTCTTTTCGTCCGCGGTATTTTTTTTCTCGCGGCATATACGTATGACGTACTACGTGCACGAAACGGAAGTAATACGGCGTGATGCACGACACGTCGCGCGCGCGTTCTCTCTCTTTTTCTTCTATGTGTTTGTGTGCTGCAGTAAATCGCGTTTGTGCGTGTAAGCATACGACCAAGCGAGTGATCTGTGACGTCAGTGGTCCGATCGGTTATCATTTGTCAAGCAAATGTACCTCTTGAATCTTACCTCGAATTTTCTCGTTTATTGATGCAATTCTTATATTCAGCTACTTTTTTTCACCTACATATATGCTTCCATTCCTAACCGCATCTCTATCTCTTGCTCTCTTTTATTCTCTTTCATTTCGTTGCATTCATACTAACTAGACTTGTGCCGACCACACAATCCGATCCATTTCCCTCTTACCCCCTTCTACTTTCCTGTGCTCCATGAGTATCAGTAACTAATCCCCTCTCTACTTAACCCTCGCGATTTTTCCCTCTCCCTGTAATTTCTTGCGTCCACCCACTTTCCTCCTTTCCATTCCTCCTCTTGCTCTCATCACTGTGCCAGCTTCTATCCTTTACTCATTTTCTCTCACTCTTTTCGGTTGGTAGAGCCAACCAGTGGCGTAGCCAGCAAAATTTTTCTCTTTAGGATTTCTCTCTCTAGAAGATGAATGATTTTCATTCATTAGTATTAGTATAATATACTCGAATAAATAATATT
>NW_006264365.1:852-2698 GCF_000469605.1 Apis dorsata | reverse complement strand
TATATATATCAATACATATTAAAAAAAATGAAAATAAAAATAAAAAATAATAAATAAATAAAAATAATCTTAAAGAAAGAAAATATAAGTATCAATTTAATTCAAGTTATTTTGAAATTAAGAAATATTATAATATTTTTAGTAGATAGTAAAAGTAAAATAATTGATTGAAGTAGAAAATGGTACATATACTCGATGTACACCATTGGTCAGCTAGCTATATCTATTCGTCCTTCTCTTTCGAGCTTTGAAAGTGCTCTTTTACGCGGCTTTCTCTTTCCTCCTATCCAACCTGGTGGTAGCAAACCACCCCTGTGCAATTCGCCCTTCCTGGTCGCCTCTTTGTCGGACCGAAAAGCGTCGCTTTGAAGCAGCGAGAGCGCGACTGGCATCCATACTCCCCTCCACCCACTTCGTGTTGGTCGCCGGGTTTACCACCCACCGATATACAACCCCGCTCGCTCCGCTTGCTGCGACGACCGCAGACACAAAAACAATAACAAATCGATTCGCGAGGGCAATGGGAAGGGGTCAACGAGAGGTAGGACGATGAAGAAGAGAGGCAAGAGAGGAAAAGAGGGTGGTTATACATATCTCTCTCTATCTCTTGACTTTCCCTTCATCCCACTCCAACTCTCTTTCCCTCTCATTTCTCCTCGTCCCTCTTTCTGGATATTGTATAGAGAACGTTATGCTAAAGTATGCATGCACGAGAGTCGGTCCAATGGTCAGGAATCTCGCGAGTTCGTTCTGTGGCAGCACGTATCCGGACGTATTTCTCTGTACCCCATTCGTGTTTCGCGAGGGAGAATCCGTGTGCATATTACTTGCGTACCGATGGTACTGCATAACTTCCGGTCAACTGACGGAAACTTACAAAGATCAGCTGTGTGCTTCTTGTTATCATAATAAGAATCGGAGTGAAGCATAACTAGAAGATGATTTACTGTAATGATAATTGGTCTGAATTATAATAGGCTACCGGACGAGTTTCCGTAAGAAGAAATCTTTCATTATGTTTATTTTCTGTTTTTTTTTCGTTTTACATTATTTATACAATATATCCGCGGTTTCTTTGATTTGATTTTCCTTTTTTTTTTTTGCTTTTTTCATCAATTTTTTTGACAGAATTATGAATTAGTATACAATCTATAAATACAACACTACATTTTTCATTGTTCTGATTCCTTTGGAAAACTTATTTTTCTTTTACTATTATGCTATTTCTTTTCTTTATTTTTAAGTTTTTTTTTTTTGTTTATAATAAAATTATGAAACTTAGCATGATAATTACTATATATATATAATTTTCTCATTATATGAATTTCATTTATATATAGATAGATTGAGCATGAATCAAGTTGAAGAAATAACAGTCGAAACATAAATCGATAATATTTTGTTATTATTTTACTTGTTTATCTTGAATATGCTGATTGAGCATTGAATAAGTTCATTGAAGAATTTATTAGGAACAAATCTAAAAAAAATTATATATAAAATTTATACAAGCATCGCATTATTCGAGATATTATGATAATCAATTTTTTTAAATACTAACTTATGCTTCGACTGTGTCGTTTCGAATTTTGCTTGTTGCATATATATAAATAGATTTTTACCGTTAATATGAATATACAAATATTATTTAAAATAAAAAAATTTAATAATTAAATAGTTATTATATAATTACAATAGTTATTTATGATTAGATTTATCTATTATATATTATAACTTTTTCATTCTGATATAATAAATTTTCATTCTGATATAGAATAATGAAAAGTTGAAGAATAATGAAAAGATGAAAAATTTTATAAATAAAGTAATCTTTGTTATTATAAAT
>NW_006264365.1:0-614 GCF_000469605.1 Apis dorsata | reverse complement strand
TTGATGCACAAATTATATGAAATCCAATTTTTATTTTTTAAATGCAATTATATAATTTATATATAATTATATAATAATATATATATTAATTATATATATAAATATATTTATTATATACTTATATTATTGTTATATTGAAACATTTTTGGACAATATACTCTAGAAATTGAAACAAATACAAAACTTGGTTAACAAAAATTTCAGTTAATGCTTATTTATTAATCATAAACAATTAAAATTTCCATTAAGGCAAAAAGATTATTTTATCTCCATTATATCACTCTGTTTCCTTCTTCATTTAATTCGAATTTAAATTATTTTATAATTTAATAAATAAGCTTAAGTAATTTTTATATGCCAACTATTTATTTTGATTTATGTATTTATTTTGACTTTTAAAAAATAAAGAGAAAAAGATATCCAACTATACTATATCCTAGAATATATAATATTTTGTATATATATTATTTATTTATTGCAATTTTTTTAATAACAAAATTTCTAACGTTTTAAATGAAATTAATTATTAGCAATACAGTTACATCTATTGCATAATTTATATTGAAACTTATTTTTATTTTATTGAATTCAATAAGATAAGAAATTAATAAAAA
>NW_006264364.1:2013-2777 GCF_000469605.1 Apis dorsata | reverse complement strand
TTAATTATGTTATTACTATTACTATTACTATTATTATATTACTATATATAATAAATTTATTATTAATTTCATAGATTATTCTAATTTTTATTTATTTAAATATTTATTTAAATATATAATATATATATATTTTTTATTTATATGTATTTAGAAGTAGACAGGCAAACCATCGTAAAGCTGATGAATTAATGCAAATGGGACAAGATGCAAAGGCAAGAAATTTAAAAAAGAGATCTATAGATGTTACACATGAAATGGCTCTAAAATTAATTAAAGAATGTCATAAAATGAATATAGATTGTATTGTAGCACCATATGAAGCAGATGCACAATTAGCATATCTTAATATCAATAGAATTGCTGATGTTGTTATCACTGAAGATAGTGACTTAATATTGTTTGGTTGTAAAAAGGTTTATATTCTTTTTTGTATAATTTTCAATAGCATTATATAAGTGAATTTATAATTGATTTAAGTAAAGAATATATTATTTATTATATTATTTAAGTATAAAAATGATTATAGATTTTAAAAATATATATTTTTGTATTTTAAAATATATATCTTTGTATTTTATATTGCAGATATTGTTTAAAATGGATCCGAATGGCAATGGTATTTTAATTGAACAAGAACAATTATATCTTGTAATGAATGTACGTCCTGAACATTTTAATATGGATAATTTTCTTTATATGTGTATTTTATCAGGCTGTGATTATTTACCATCTCTTCCTGGTATTGGATTAAATAAAGCAAAAAA
>NW_006264364.1:0-608 GCF_000469605.1 Apis dorsata | reverse complement strand
TATATATATATATATATATATATATATATATCTACAAATTATTTAAATTTATGTATAAATTCATATTTCTATAAATATATATTTATTTTCATAGGCTTTAACTCGATTAGGATCTTATTTAAATATGAAATCTTTAATTGTTTCAAATGCATATAGAGATTCATTTATATTGGCAGTTATTGCTTTTAAACATCAATTAGTATTTTGTCCTATAACAAGAAAACAAGTTCGTTTAAATCCACCCACATCTGATATAACAGAAGAACAATTACATTATGCTGGTACAGAAACAGATCCACATACTGCATTACAACTTGCATTTGGAAACTGTGATCCTTTTACTTTAGAAATACTCCATAATTTTGATCCTGATAATATAAAGGTATATTAACCATTAGTAAAATTATTTTTATAAATTAAAGCAGTTTTTATTATTTCTTGCAAATTAAATATTAGGATTTTTAATTAAATATATAAATATTAAATTTATATTATTAATTTTAAGTAATTTTTTTGATTATATTTATATATATTTATATATATATTTATAAATATTTATATATTTTATTTATATATATTTATATGTATCATAAAACATTGAATACATC
>NW_006264363.1:0-1170 GCF_000469605.1 Apis dorsata | reverse complement strand
CTCGAGTCGATACGCCCCCCTCGAACACCTGCCCTACCTCTATAAACGGTGGGAACGGTGGTCGAACGAGAATGAGAAAAATACCGACGAGGTGGCACGGGTTCGAGGACGACGAGGAGAGGCAAAAACGTTACACCTGCTCCGTCTGCGAGCTGGAATTCGCTAAGCACAGGGATTACAAGCGTCACATGGTGAAGCACAGTGACGCCCGCCCCTACATATGCGCCACCTGCGGCAAAGCTTTCAAACGTTCCTCGGAGATATGCAATCACAGGCGGATCCATCGTGATATCAAGTACTCGTGCGAGATATGCGGCTTCACGACCAACAACAAGATCTCGTTGAGGATGCACCATCGGCGTGTCCACGAGCGCGATTATCGTTACCGTTGCGACCAATGCGACAAGGGTTTCATGTCCAACTACGATCTGGAGGATCACAAGACCAGCCATCTCGAGACCAAGGCGTTCATCTGCGAGTTCTGCGGGAACGGTTACTCGCAGAGATCGTATTTGGTATCTCACAAACGGGTGATGCACGGGATCAAGATGAGCACGCCCAAGGCGTTCCAGTGCAACATATGCAACAAGAGAAGCTTCGCCACTGAGCAGGAGCTACGCAGCCATTTGAATCTGCACTCCCAGATGTTCCTGTGCGCGGAATGCGGCCAGAAATTCGCGACCAACTACGCTCTCAAGCTTCACTGCCGGAGGCACACCGGGGAGAAACCGTATCAGTGCCCGTTCTGCCCGAAAGCTTTCGCCAGGTCGCCCGCGCTCAGGGTCCATAAACTTACCCACACGGGGGAGAGGCCGTACGTGTGCAACATATGCGGGCAGAGTTTTACGCAGAGGAGCAGTTTGATGGTGCACCACAAGAAGCATCCTGGAAATCATCCACCGCCCCCTCCCCTGCCGCTCACCAGACTCGCCAAGGAGGCGAACAAGTCATAGCGTTTCTGGACGCAGGAATGATCGGAAGGAAGGGGATTCGGGATTGACACGGATCGAATTCGTTTGATATTTGCTCGGATGGATTTTCGTCTCGTCGAGGGTTTTCGTTTTTTCCTTCCAAAGGGAAAAATTTCCGCTTTCCACGTCCAATCCGAATCTCTCTTACGTTACGCTTTTTTGATTCCATTTGCGCTTTTTTTTTTTTTTTTTTTTTTTT
>NW_006264362.1:0-1692 GCF_000469605.1 Apis dorsata | reverse complement strand
ACGAATTTAAAATCGAATAAGAAGAGAAATTAATATTATATATTTTGGAATATTGATATAAAGCTATCCGAAGCTCCTTCTCTGTTGCTAGACATAATTAACAAAATAATAAATTGACCTTGGGAAGTTTAAGTGGTCCCGACACTTTTTCCTGTCGTAGTTTATCGCTTGTATGTGTGTTGCGGATTGTTAGCGCAAAGTTGTCGAAGAGAGTCAACGATCCGCCAACCATTAGATTTGTTCACAATATATATCACTTACAATCGATTTTGGAGAGATACCCATTGTAATCACCTTTCCACTCATGATCAAAAGAAAAATGAAAATTTTTATTACTGGTAGTTGGCAGATCTTTCTCTCTCTTTGCTAAGTTGAATCCTCACCGCTCCTCACCGCTCTTGTCTCGCCGTAGCCGGTTTTGAACTCTATGATCCTCCAGAGGACTCGATAGGTATTCCAACGGAATCACGTGGAGGTATGAACTACGACTTGAGGCATAAAAAGTTATGTATTGTGTTTTGTGTCCCCAATAATTTCATCTTTTAAGAACTACGCATCGAACAGCACTAATGCTTGGGCATCGCACCTCTTTGAGTGCGTCACTAGCCGCTGGAATGACATGACATTAACCAACTGCCAACGACGTATTGCGTAACTGGGATCTAGCTCTGGCGTGCGAGGTATAAAATCCCGTTCAGCTCGCCCAGGCCGGCCATATCAGCCAAATCCGTTTTCCGACTAAACCCGACGTGTTTCTCTTAAGCCAATAAAGCCAATCTTTATTCCGAAGTTATGGATCTAAATTGCTGATTTCTACCTTACCTATATTAATCTATTGACTAGAGGTTTTTTACCTTAGAAACATGCTACGGATATGGATATGAACCGGAGCGACACCTCCATGTGACCCTCTTCTGGATTTTCAAGATCCGAATACCACCGCAACTGTGGTACTCTTCATATTCCAAACTCCCTGCAAGAGATTTTCAGGAATTTTGAATGCTTATATAGAAAAAAAAACTCTTCCCCGATTTCTCGACAGCACCTCTAGATCATTTTGAGTTACCGACGAACACTCTTATCCCGAATGATATGCGGTTCCATTGCCGGGTTTCGGAATAGGAACCGGATTCCCTTTCGCACAATGGGTATGTCTCATATTTCAATTTTTATATGTTGNGTGTGTATGATCTTAGGACACCTCATTTACATAGGATTTCTCTTAGGGCTTAGGATCGATTGACTCGTGTGCAACGGCTGTTCACCTTTCTCCGCGTCAATCCTCCAGGGCTTCGCTGAAGTATTTGCTACTACCACCAAGATCTGCACCGATGGCGGCTCCAGGCAAGCTCACGCCTAGATCCTTCTGCGCACACCAGCGCAACTTTCTTACTCGTCAGGGCTTCATAGAGTTCCGCCCAAGAGCGACACTCACGTGCCTCCCTACTTGCCGCTCCCTACTTGCCGATGATAGAGTATAGGCGCGACGCTTCAACACCATCCATTTTCAAGGCTACACAGTCTTTTAGCGGAATCCGACTTTCATGGCCACCGTCCTGCTATCATAAGCAACTAGCGCTTTTCATGGTATCTCATAAGCATCGACTTAGGTGCCTTAATTCTGTTTGATTCATCCCACAGCGCCAGTTCTGCTTACCAAAATTGGCCCACTTGGCACTCTGATCCAAAATC
>NW_006264361.1:0-2613 GCF_000469605.1 Apis dorsata | reverse complement strand
ATATCATGTTAATTAATTTCAAGAAATAAACAATTTTATTTAATATAATTAAATTATCTAAGATAATATGATTTTACTATGTTTAATAAAAAAAAAATAATATTTTCACAATATTAATTATTAAATACATTATAAAAACTACTATAAAATATAGTACACAAATATTAACTTATAAAAATTATAACTTATGATCTTAAAATCATATTACGAGAATTACAACGAGAATTAATTTCTTTGTTTAATTTAATTTAAGTTTTTTGTTTAATTTACGATAATTATAAATATATGAATAATAAAATAAATGATAGCACAAAGATTATATAATTGTCTTTCATATTTCGCAAAAAAGAAATAAATTTACAGAAGAAGCCACACAGCTTATTGTACTCATATTAATAAATATCTGCATAAAATAATACGTATTCAAACATGCTATTTAATCAAGAGATAAATGAACACGTGTATCATTAGCTGCTAATTTAACAAGTGTTTTTTTTACTCTAAGAACAGGTAGACGTGCTGCAGGTTTCCCATGCCAACATTCTTTCATTAGTTTTCCCAAACCAGCCAATGTCTGTAAAATATATATTATTATTTATAATATATATATAAATATAATATAAATAATAATATATTATATATATTATTATTATATTTTTATATAAACAATATTTATTACATGTAATCTCTATTAGAAGATGCTAAAACAGAAGATAATACTAAAATACAAAAATAAACTATTTATTAATATAATAGTATGTTCTGATGAAAATAAAATAAGTTTCAAATAAAAATAAAAGAATCAAGGAGTAACTAAAAAATTCCTGTAAAATTTATTTTTCAAATTACAAACAATAAAATTTGCAATAGATAAAAGGATTTGTCATATCTTACTCTATTTTTATCTCACTAATGTAATTTTAAATTGCTTATGACTCAAAAAATAAGCTTCAATAAATATTTTTACATATTAACTTTTATATTTATTTTAATTTCACTTTTTTAATAATTTTCGATCTATTTCCTTCAAATATTCTGCATATAAATATTAATAAAAATAGCAATATTAGAAAAAATAATAAGCACTTTATAACAATTTTCATTATAAACTATAAATATTTAAATAAAATTTTTCCTTGAAATTTAAATAATTAATAAAGTAAATATTTACTGGATCAGAATGCCATCTATTAGGAAGAGGTGGTCTATGTTGATCCAAACATACTAATTTTTTCATTTCTTCAATAGATGGTTCTTGGTTATTAGAAAGCCATTCAGAATATGGTGCTACATATTCTAATGCAACACCATTACTTATACACCTTCTACAAACTTCCCATAATATTAGTCCTAAACTATATATATCTGCACGTCGAAAATTCTCCAGACACTCAATATTTATCCTAAAAACATTTAAAATAAAATTTTATCTTTCAACTTAAATATTTATTATTTAAATTGTAAATATAAATTAAAATTATTAAATATTAAATATATATTGATTAAATATATATTGTATTAAATATATATTGATATTTATATTTTTCATTTTTTTCTTTTATATCAAATAAGAAATTTTTTTTATTTTAATTATTATTATTATGTATAATCAACAAATTATATTAATAAGTAAATATCTAGTTTTATAGTTTGATAATTGTTACTAATATTTAAATGGTTTGAAGTTATTTAATTTTATTTATTTTTAATACTCGAATAAATCTAAAATATAATATCCTAATAAATATCTTAAATAATGTTAAACAATATTACTAGCTTATAATCAATTATAAAAATATTCATTCTGTTTATTTATTATATTACATTAGATAATTTATTTTATTCAAAATTTTTGATATTCTTAAAAATTTATATGTATATATATAACATGATAAATTTATACATGAAGCAATTTTCTTTTATTGATAAAAAATTTTTTTGAAAAAATAAAATCAATTCCTGAAAGTTTCAGCATTTTTCAATTTTGAATATAATTTTATATAGAGGTATTTTTTATAAAAGTAATAAAATATTAAAAATGAAATATTTTATAATTTAAAATTTTATTTTGTAATTTAAAATTTTCACTATTATAAAATTATATTTAAAAAAAAAAAAAAAATATTGAAATTTTGAGCACTGATTTTACTTTCTTAAAGTAATATTCCACTAAAAAAAAATATAATCAATTATGTTTTATATACTAAAAAATTTCATTAAGAATTAAAAAAAAATTTAATTTTTTAAATTACATTTTTTAAATTAATGATTAAAGTTAACTGAGATTTAGTAATTTGAATTGTAAAAAATTTAAAAAATGTGTATTTTAAGAATAAAAGTATATTTTCTGATTTTTTCAATATATATCATATAATATATATCATATAATATTATTATATCATAATCACTAATATTTATTTAAAACATTTTTCTTTGTTTTGCATAATTTTGCATAATTTTCATAATTCATAATAACTTGTTGTATAAAACAAATATTTTATACAAAAGTTATTTTAAATAGTTAATATATAATAGATATAATATAAAATATAATAATAATATAATAATAAAATATAATAGATATAATATATAATAGATATATTAAAGTTATTT
>NW_006264360.1:0-1527 GCF_000469605.1 Apis dorsata | reverse complement strand
CATTGAACAGGTTATAAATATCATTTTCAACGTTTTATTTTTCACGATTATAATATTAAAAAAGGGATTTTCATTTTTCGTAAATAATTATATTTTATGATTACAATGATCTAATTACACTATTCATAGATTCATAGATTTGATAGAATTTCTGCCAATTTTACATCTTGATATAAAAAATTTTTTTCCAATTATTTATTGTTAAAGTCAAGAACTGGTGAATGACTTTGAATTTGGTCTTTCGAGTCAGATTCAGCCGAATACAGCTAAGAAGTAAATATTTAAAGTGAACTCGATTCAGTAGTCACTGAATAGTAATCAAGAATCCTTGTTGTCAAGAAAGAATTCATTTTAGTATCAGAGAACTGCCAGTACATTCATGATCCGATCTGAAAGAAAAATGATCGAGCTTCCGATCTAACGGCATCCAGCATCAAATAGTTCCGCAGCAGTCAGCATTCTAATTGCTATCACTTTCAACGTCGTCGATCTAATCTCCCATCTAATTCCGATAAGCAAATTCTTGTCCTTATGTTAGCAGAGATGAAAGCTCAATTAAAGTCAGTAATCAATAAGCGTCGTTCGATCAAGGTCTCATTGATGAGGTTTAAGAAATTCTTCGAAGAATCCAGAGAATCAGCTACGCTTGCAAAAATTAGAAAACGATATGAGACATATGATTCTTTATACGATAAATATGTCAATATTCAAGACATAGAAGAAATTGTTGAAAGGATCGAATTAGAATCAATACACGTAACTCATCTTATCGAGTTCGAAAACGCGTATTTCAATATAATATCTACAATAGAAGATTTTAGAAGACGCCCTCTTTTTTATAGAAAAAAGAAAAAAAATGGCCCTTCGTTAGGATCGAATACTCTTCTCTCCTATATCCAGCAGCAATTTCCAGCAATTTTGTCTCGAATAAACTTTAAACGACCTTTGACGGTTCCTCTAAGAATTGGATTAGTTTCATTTGTTTCACTAGTTCAGAATAATAAATCTTTATCGGATTTACAAAGATTTCATTATTTGCGAGCATCGTTAAAGAACAAAGCTGCTCGCACAATTCAGTCCTTAGACATATCCGAAGCAAATTATAGAATGGTTTGGAAAAATTTACAAATCCGATATGAGAAAATTGCGAATTTTTTTGTTTTCTATTCGGGTATACTTTTTGACTTGCCATTAATTAAAACTAGATCCAGCGCTTTAAGAGAATTTGTTGATGATACAAAAAATTATCTTTGTAACTTAGAGAAATTAGGTGAATATCATGATTTGTGGGATGATTGTGGTAATTCTTGTAAGAAAACTAGATTCAGCAACATTATTCAGACAAATGGGGAAAGCGAGCATTGGTTTTAAAACACAATTCTACTTTCAAAGATTTTTATGAATAGAAGTACGGTTATATTTGGAGAATTTCTCGAAAAATAAGTAACAGCAGTTTCCAGTATCGTCACACATCAATCGTACATTAATCGATTCTCAATTCAATCAGTGCAGAAAAATAGATATGCT
>NW_006264359.1:0-659 GCF_000469605.1 Apis dorsata | reverse complement strand
AATATTAATTAATTCCACGTTTTCTACGCACAATTTCTGTACTTTTAAGCATTCGTCTTGTTGTTAGAACTTCACGGAAGTTTCTCATATCAATTTTAACATGAAATTCTTTTTAATTAATTATTTATTAACGATTAACGCGTCATCCGTTTTAATATATCGAAGTCGCAACATTAATAATTAATTAATTCCTCAATTTCTACGCAAAATTTCTATACTTTTAAGTTTTTATCTTGTAATTAAAACTTTAAGCAAACTTTTCATATCAATTTTAACGTAAAATTCCTTTTAATTCATTATTTATTAATGATTAATACATCATATAAAATCGTATAAAATTTTTTATTATAAGATTTATTTCTAAATATAATTATATGTATTAAATTTTCTCTTCTTCTAATTTCATGTACATATTTTATATATAATTTTACTATAGAAATTAAATAAATAAATTGATAATTTATTATTAGATTACAAAATAGAAATTTGATTGAGACATAATATATAATAATTGTTAATAAATAATTAATTAAAAATAATTTTACGTTAAAATTGATATAAGAAACTTCTGTAGAGTTCTAGCTATTAGATGAAAGCTTAAAAGTATAGAAATTTTGCGTAGAAATTGAGGAATTAATTAATTATTAATGTTGCGACTT
>NW_006264358.1:70949-74076 GCF_000469605.1 Apis dorsata | reverse complement strand
TATATATATATATATGCGAGTATACATTCGATCGAGCTGATAATTTATTGGAATCCGATAGCAGATCAGAAAGCTGATAATTAATCTTCATTCCGTAAGATTTTTGTTAAATTCCGTTTCAAAGATTGAAATTCTAATTTAGAGAAATTGGTTAATTCAGAGAAGAGTTATCGAAATTGATCGAAGTAAGAAATGCAATTTAGAAAATTTGCAATTCAATTAATTTCACGTCTAAACTGCATTAAAACTCTTTTGCAATTTCTCTAAGAAACTTCGATACGAAAGCAGGATTGACGACTCTGATATAACGTACTGCTTACTCTGCTAACTAGATTCTTTGTCTCTTCGCTAGAGAAGGTAGTCTCTCTCTCTCTTTTTCTCTCTACGTTCGTAAGAAAATCTATGGAGACACACGTGAATAAATACAGGAATTTTCTTGTACTCCTTGAACAATAGAGATAGGCTTTCTCTTCGTTCGTATCAGTTGGGAGAATTACGCGTGATTAACGTACTGGGGAAAACGGTGTGTGCGTGTATCCGAGACACAAAGGAACAGTTTCTTCTAGCGGATAAGAGAGAAAGAGAAAGAGAGAAAAAGAAACGTTTGCGTCTGGAATTCCACACAGACGGATCATCCACAGTTGTCAGAAACCGCAGTTAGCAAAATTAAACCGCAATTCCTCGTTTCATCTTATTTTCAACACTCGTTTCTACACAATCATTTTCTACTTGCATTTCCACGTCTAAAAGAGAATCTCACGTTTCTCAAGCGGAACTTGTAATTTATATCGAATTACAAACATTCAACTTTCCAATAATCTATTCCAAACGCGTCGAAATCGATCCTCTCCAACCCATTCAAGATGCTTTCAACTCAAAATTTCTGTATCTTACAAACCTACGCTTATATCATCGTATTAAACTCGGGATATATTCTCATTTACTCAAATTTCACTCTAATAAGAGGATATCACTCTGCTCACGAACGAAAAACGAAAGACAAGAATGCGCGCGATCCTTGAATAAATAATGAATAAATAAATGGCGTGTGTTGCAAGCACACGCGTTCTCGGGGGTTGGCTGTGAAGTCGGCGCAGTCGATGACCGTGTCACGGCATGTCCAAAGTGTCCGTTCTGTTCATCGACGGAGGAACCCACCGCAAGAGCGGCTTCGTAATTGGCAGGTACGGCAACATGATACTCGCGACTCGCGGAGCGAGCAGTGCACTGCACTCGCATCTTCCCCCTTCCTCGTTTCGACGCGGTCCCTTATCCTCCCTCGGGACGCTTCCTCCTCACCCACACCACCGCGCCCTTCAACCTTCTCCAGAGAGAGAGAGAAAGAGAGAATCTCCATACAGCTCTCCGTCCATCCCCAAAGACGAATATCACTTTGCATCTCGTCACGGCGTGCAAGACTTGCTGCGTTCCGCATGAAACTTTATATTTGACGGCCTTCGTTTCGCCGATGAGCGAAAAACGGAGCCGTCCGTTCACCTTCTACCTTCTTCCTCGATGCTACTATCCGCGTATCTGTGGATTCTTTTCTGCCATCTTTTTTTATTCTTTTTTTTTTTTTTTGAGAAGTTTTTGTGAATATTTTTTTTTGAGAAGATTATTTCGAAAGATTCGGAGATTGGAAAATGCGTTCTTCGTATTCTTTTATCTTGAAAGGAATTTCGAAACTCGTTTGACTCGTCGAACGATGATGTGATATGAGTAAAAATGTTTATATTCGAAATTTTATATAATGCTTGATTATACAAACTTTAACTGATCTCTTATTAACCGAATTACTGGAGCGTCCATTTTTACACCAACGTCTTTATAATGTATCACGATTAAACATGTGCATTTCATCCACTATGTGAAATAAATACAAAAATTAATTCATTGAGCGTAAAACAGTTAGAACACTCGTTACATGCATTTTAATTTCGTGAAATTCTTCCTCGCGAATTACGAATTCACTGTTAATTAGAAATTTATGTATTTATCAAAACCTACGCTCCAGAAACCAATCCTACATTTTCGATCGTCTCCACTCCGTTTCTCTCCAACTCATCCCTCCTCCCGAAGTTGTCATTATTCAAATAATCGCGTTACGGATTATTCCCAGCGAAATCTCCGAAATAACCTTAGAAACGAATCAGCCGTGGGGAGGGGAAGGGAAACCGTATATCCGAGTGACAACTCGAAGATCGCGGTTAACGACGGCCGGTCGAAAAGGGGGTTGTAAATCAAATTTAACGGAGTCGTTACGCCACCACTTGCCGCTCTTGTTCCTCGCGTTAATTAAGATCCGATCCCTTTTTCTCATCCTCGCCGCCTTTTTTCCACCCGAACGTCTCCTCTGTAACCTTCACCCTCCTCCTCCTCCTCCTCCTCCTCGTCTCTCCCCCTTCGAGAGACGTGCACAACCGCGGTAGTGAAGAAGTATAGTATAGCCGCAAAGGCCACGATTTATATTTGCTAATAAGTCTGTCAAAGAGGTAACCCAACTACTACCAGCTTCTCGGTACCCGGAGAGCCTTGGTGCTCTGTGCTCCAGATATAGAGGCACCGTCCGCGGGGGACGAAAGGCAGAGACCATTTACCGTGTACCATATACCGTGTGCCATATACAGATGTTTTACCGATATCATATTTGTTCCTTATACAGTAGCGGCCCTTTCCCGCGTCACCGTTCGAGAAAGTGCAGCAGCTGCGCGCGTACGCCGGTCATTTCGGATTTTTTACAACGACTTTCGATACTTCGACTACCCTTTCTTTCTTCGATCACCCTTCTTTCTTCCCTTTCTTCGAAAATTGCTCGCTCTCTTTTTCTCTATATCCCACGGGGGAGAAGAGAAGGGAGACAAAGAGAAGCGTAACGATACTAATAAAAATATTAAAAATAAATTCTTTGGATCGTCCAATTCGAGCGTTTTTAAGGGACGTTTCAATCATCGTTGAAGTTCAATGAAGAGTCATCGATTGTTAATATCTGTACTATTTTTGGAACAACGCTGAAGAATCTGTAGGGTCTGTACGCTTTCCGAAAACAGAGTGCCAGGTATTCGACCGGCACCGTTACTTCGTGCAACCGGGTTCGCCTGGTCCGTTGCATGACGTAATCGAGCGTATT
>NW_006264358.1:62202-70674 GCF_000469605.1 Apis dorsata | reverse complement strand
TGGCGCAAATGTACCGCGAGGCATTCGAAATGCTGTGGCCGATCGAAGAGGCTCGAGCCATTGTTCGTTGCGATTGGCGATTAAGCAATTACCAGGGCACCGCGTCCGGCCAGTCGATCGGAAAGCGAACGGAACGACGGTTTCGTAGCTAATCAGTTGACTTAATGGCGGCAGAAATCGAGGCAGGGAGGGGATGAGCGTGGAACGCGGGCGAGGAGAGAATTTATTAGCATATAATCACCTTTAATCGGAGGCACTCGGATCATCATCATCATCATCATCATCATCATCATCATCATCACGATCGTCGCCACGATCATTATGCTAAACAGTATGAATCTCGAATCACGTAGGGAGCCGGGATCCACGGCCTTTGCCTTCTGCTCTTTCCCCTCTCTCTTTCTCTCTCTTCTTCTTCGAGTCTCCGCTTCCACCTCCCCCACGGTGATCGTGGGTGGATGGAATGTCGATAGGCATCTGGGTACACTGGTTGGCCCAGCTGTTGTGCAGGATTACGCGAGTACGTGGCGCATACTCGGCCAGGACCTTCCAAGATATCCTCGCCCCTCGAAGGCCCTCTGCGGTTATATCCTGTCGCGTCGTCGCTCCACCTTAGCCGGATCCTAACTTGGAATTTGATCGCGCGTAATTAATGTTTGTGCGCGATCGGCCATAACGGTTCGTTTGCCCGTGTCCCTCCACTCCCATTCTTTTATGTTCTCTCTTCCTGAACCTTGGCGACCAACCTCGAGGTCGCCCAACTTTCTTCCTTTGTCGTTCCTCGAAGGGCGTTCCTTTCGCACAGATCTGAAATGATATATCGAGAATGTGAGCAGATTCGAAGTATTGGATCTCAGAGTTGGATTCCTCGGATGGATAATTGAATGTCGTTGCTTTCTTCGATCGTTTTATGTGTCTTGAGGGTTATTAAGAATGATTGATATAGGGAATTTTTGGATTGGATATCCAAGTATTGGATAAATTTAGAAATTTAGGGGGTGTCGTATTTTCATCGTTGGATCGATCTTCGTTGGGTAGCTCAAATCGTCGATCCATCGTTTTGAAGAAACCCACATGGCGAAAGAATAAAATCGATCGGGACACCCGACACTGTTTACGAAATATTATCCACCTCGATCGAGGTACTCATGTGTACAAATCTCTGTATATAAAATTTGCACACGTGCGTCCAACCAACACGTATGCACGCACGTGTGTAACGAAAAAAGAATTTTTAAAAAGAATGGAATGTAGAGTTACACACGGGAGGAAAAATAATATTTCATTTCGAATCGTTCGAATGAATAAAACGCGGGTTCTAAAGTTACTGCGAATAAAATATAAAATAAAACGAAAGTAAATGAGACAGAAGATAATTTACAAAATTCGAAGAAATTCAAATCGAAATCTTTAAACCTTTTTGTCGATGATTTATTAACACCTTCAGACAAAGTAGGAAAAGAAAATCTAACGCTTAGGAACGGAGAGGATGGAACAAGGAGAAGGAAAGAAGCCTGTTGGGACGATGGATCGATGTATAAAATGACACGACAGCTGGGAAGTGCACTTCTTCAACACGATGCTTCCATGTTCCCATTTCCATGCTCTTATTTTCTATGTTTCGCTAATTACTTTCGTATATATCTAGCGTAATACCGGTTCGAAATATCGTTTTCTTTTTTTACTTACAGCAACAACAAAAACTTATTCAAACACTTGTAAATCGAACAACGATTATCGAATGCTAGTTTAATGATGACGTTATACACATAGATACACATAGAAGAATCAATTCCTCACATTTCTGAGGGTATCAAAATTTTAACACCTTTAGACTTTATTAAATAATTATACGGCCCGATACGTTCGTTCGAAAATGAATCACGGCATTCTTATCTAAATTCCTATCCGAATACAGTTCCCAATTTAACAAGATACTCGTTATCACCTTCGGTTTAAAGCATTGCCCACGCTTAGAACCCCTCTAATACCCGCGGCTACTTTACCTCAACAGTTATATCAACATAACGGACAATCAATTATCCGCGATACCGGCGTACCATCGTAAATTTCTCTCGCGTGTTACATAAGCCCATTATTAAACGGACATAACTCCTTCGCCGCGCAACAACGCCACGCGTAAAACCTAACGGATCCACAAAATCCACCATGATTTTCGTCCTCCTCCGTTTCGTCCACCTTCGTCTTCCGATCTATCACTCGCCCGTATTTGGTCTCGGCCTCGATATCGGTCCTCGGCTAATTAAAGAACCGCTGTCAACGATAATAACCCTCGGTCGAAAGTGTTTGCTTGACGAGAGAGAGAGAGAGAGAGAGAGAGACAAAAAGGGGAGCCGAGGAACAGCGCACTTAATAGATCCCGCGGGAGAGCCGATAATTAACATTCCCGCGGCTATAAAAGCGGCTCGAACTTCTTGTCGCGTGGCCTTGCCATCGAAGATCGAGCGGCCATTGTTTGTGCATCGGCATAAATACCGTATTCTCTCGGCTTTACACCGTGGCAACGATAATAGGATACCGCCTAGTGACAGCCTGTTCCTTTCTGCGTGTTATATGATGCACCTTCCACGCGGTATATGGCGCATCCTGCTGGGACGCACTTTTCTGCCCGAGGAGAGCGCCGCTTCACCGCGCCATTGTCGAGCTTACGTTGCTAAACGCATTCACGGCGCGGTTTTTTTTTATTGGCTGGATCGCAGGATTTCCGGTTGTCGCTCCTCTCCTCGACGTAATTAACCAGATTTTTTTTTTTTAAGCTAGCTTTTTATGGCTGTAGAACGATAAGGGAGAATGAAATTCGAGTTAATTCGAAGAATCGTGTGTAAGTGTTCGTGATGCTTCTTTTTCTTTTTTTTTTTTTCTCCGCGTCCGATTATCCATTCAATTCCTTTGCAAGTGGTCGAATCGAAGCAAACAATGTCACAAATAATAATCTACGTGTACTTAGTTTGTGTTTATGCATGTGAGCATTGAGTTTATTTTCGGTATGCATATTAAATGTTATGATATAATCCTTTTCTTGATTGCTGCGAATGAAGAGCATAATGGACAAGTAATTCTTGTTCCCAATCCTGAGATATTAAATTGTTTAAAAGCAATGTTGTGATCTATGTTGAATATTGTTAAGAACCACTGTTCCTAATATCACATTTGTATTCTATTTCTCTTTGATAGGCATGTATTATATTCTGTAGAGAAACCATTCGTCCCATAAGCTATTTTTATTTTATTTTATGTATTCATTGTAATAATATTCTTTGAAAAGTTCTTTTAAAATATTTTTTAGAATGGCTGTTTAGACATTATTTATTCTATATACGTTTCTAATGTTACGGTTATCATTTAATCTTTCCAATAATTATTGAACATGTAAAGAAAGCTGAGAACA
Organism: Apis dorsata; assembly: GCF_000469605.1. Lineage (NCBI taxonomy): Eukaryota > Metazoa > Arthropoda > Insecta > Hymenoptera > Apidae > Apis > Apis dorsata. The sequence continues at coordinate 67,265 of NW_006264358.1, read as the reverse complement.
ATCTTTTTCCTCGATATTTTATTTTTCTGTATTGTCCACACAACCATTTGAAATTGGAAATTTGGAAAATCTCCTTCCCTTTTTATGCTTTGCCTTTAAAACAGTGGTGATATGCGTTCGTCGAGACGTTCGTAGACTGGAAAGGTCCTCGAGGGCAAGACAGTAAATCGTAGTTGACCGTGTATGCTTGTCGAGTCACATGTTGGAGTGGTTTAATAATTATGATATAATTACGGTCATTATGCCGTTAATTATGTAGAGATCGTAGACAACGACGACAAACAAGTCGACAACATCGCTCATAGAGCAAATAGAGATCGTTCTCGATCATTTGTAATAAGCTTGTAATTATGAATTTATTCTGTACGAGAACCCTCGAAGCAGGACTCGATTTACACACGTGTTAATTGCGTAGTTTTTTTTAACAAAAAAGTAATTATTATTTATATTCGTCGTTTTGTTTTATGAAAAATTCTTCGAGGAATGTAATGCCTTCTGTATTACAGTACTTCATACCATTCGAGAGAAATTATTAATATCTTTTAAATATTTCGTAAAATGAATAAAATATAATTATTTTATGAAATTCGTAAGGTCTTGGTTTTTGTTAGTTCTTTTTAGATAATTTCTATTTAGGGAAGTTGAAAAAGTTAGCCGCTTATTTTCTTTTATGAGGAGAAAGACTGGTATTATGTATCTTATAGATGATCTAAGAATAATTTCAATTAAGCCAGGAAAGTAGAAAATTATGTAATATGTTATCTTGAAAATCGCGAAAGATTTTCGTTTTCGTTTTTATATCGATACGATCCTTCGTTATATCTTTATATTTATTAAAAGCCTACCTTTCTATTTTGTTGCTTCATGTTTTCGATGCGCCATGAATGAAATCACGTTTTAATCGTGATATTAATTCGTTGTCGTTATGATAGAAAACTGTTTCTTCATCAATAAATTTTCTATAATTATTTTTCTTTATCGTTAACAAGTTACGAAGACACTTCGTAGAATTTATTGTTTATTTATTTATTCTCGTAAGCTGATACGATGATTATATATAAATTAAGTCTTATCTTTGAAAAGAATTTCGAAAGTGAAGCTTTACATTTCAATTAAAAAAAGAATAAAAATTGTCTGCAACATCTCGAAAGCAAATATAATTGAATATTACCTCGAAGTATTTATTATTCCTGCTTCCTGGTTCTACCTCGTTCCAATCCTTTTTCCATTTTTATTTTCACTTTTCAACGATGGACTGGCTATATATGAGGAAACGTTAGAGGGAATCTTTTGTAATTTTGCACACCGGAAATGGGAGCAAATTACTTTGAAACAGAAACGAAATCGTTTAATGAATTCGCAACACTTGATATTCCATACGACGTACAATAATTAAAGAATTACACGGTAATCCAAAGAATAGATTATTGTAGTTTGTGTAATCGATCCTATTTATTATTGAAAAAGGGGGGAACAAATTATCATTTAGAAGAAAAATGGAGGAGAAAGTTGTTCTGGCTACGTAAGAAATGTTTTATGGGATCATCAACGAAATTTATTCACAATATCGTTTAAGAAAATTCCACTTAGATGGATATTTAATTATTTTAAAATAATTATTTTTCAACCACTTGCTATTTTCTTCCATAATTGTCCATTATATGGCAAAACTTTCTACAACCGTTACTTCGAGGAAGAAAAAAAATCGTTAAAGAAGCATTTAACGAGTTATAATCTATTTATTCCTGCGCACTATAATGTGGATGTAATTTTATCCTCGCAAAAATCACGCGGGACGAGACAATTTATTCATTTTACCACTTGATAATTTTTAAAAAAATAATTCCTAATGCACTGCTCTTTTTTTGCATTTCAAAGAGTAATTTCTCTGGATGTCATTAGTTCCAAGTTTGAGATCTGTCACGGTAGTTAATGTTCAAATGAGACCATCGCACGTAGCTCGTTTCCTTTTCTAGCCAGTTTCCGCGTAAGATTGTTTCGTAAGATAAAATTTTATTTTATAGTCCTTTCGCACAAAAACGCTCACCACTTACGCAATACTTATTAAACTCTGCTTGTTAATACTTAAACATACTCGCAAAAGAGGAAAGTACCTGAAACAGAAAAAAATTAATAAAAGAAAAAAATCGCAAGATATATAAAATTAAATAAATTACACGTGTAATTACACGTGTATTTTATCATAAAAAAAAAAAATCGTAATCGTACGTAATCCCCTTTTATTCCTCTTTGGAGAAATATGATTCTGGTGTTGTAGAATTTTATTAAATAATAACACGCAGTTTTTGGTACTTGATCTTGGCGAAATTACATATTTAAAACGAGAGTCTTTGTTACCTTTTCTTGGCCCGGCCAAGAAAATTGAATAAAATTAGTCCAGGTATCGACGAGGGCCGTGTCGGAACGCGGGGCAACGCTCGATCGAATGTTTGGTGCGCGTCGTTGACCCCGATTTCTGACTCATCCTGCGATTTCAGAGGGGGCCAGATCGAAAACGGTCCCTTCGACTTGTCTACCCAACCACGCCTTGTATTGTCTCACTTAGGCCCGCTAATGTGTGTCGGCCGTGTTGTGGGTCGCACGACCATGTTACCGGTCGATCAAAGCAACCGAGATCTTCCAATATCCGCGCAGCGTTATGACTTACCTTCGATGCAAAATCACGGCGCGTGGGTGGAGATCGAGCGACGGGTATAAACCGTCGAATTTTCGTCGAATCGATCAAAAATTTTTTTCTCGAATTAATCGAAATAAGCGCGATATTTCTTTTCGTACGAATTTCGTACGAGAGGAAGAAAATCGTGGAGAAATTAACGCTCGAGAAGAAAGAATTTTGACGGTTGAAAAGAATTTTTAAAGTTTCTCGTTAGATGGGACACGTTTAAATCCTCTCCTCGACGTTTAATCTCCTTGACGAAAATGCTAATTTCGGCAATCGCAAATCGGCTCGCGCGTCATTGTTCTTTCGTGGCCGATCGTGACAATAGCCATTTTTGAGTCCCAATAAACAACAGTTGCCATTGAACTTGGTGCATAAATTTACATACATTCATACATTACCGCTTGACATTTTCTGATTTTCTTCATCGCCACCGTATCGAATAAAACCCTGTAACGGATAATTACACGCTCGTTAAATACCAATTTATCAAACGATATAATTAATTACAAACTGGATAAATTATTATTAACCATGTGATTTCAATATTTATTACGAACAAAGATCGATCATCTTTCTAAATATCTCTTTCATGTATAAATATATATATATAAAATTCCAAAAAAATCTTAGAATAGGTCAGAACCTTTGCCAAAAGGTAGAGTTCATTTTTACAAGAAATGAAAATCGAAGAAAAGAATATGAGAGAGGCGGCACGCGAGCCACGTTAATTGGCGCGTTAATCGTTCCCGATGCAATTAGCAGTTAGTCGAACACTTACGACGATAAGTCCGGGAGAGGAGAAATAATTATTACGCCACAGGATACCAGGCGATCCTCTTATTACCTATTTCCTGCCGATCTCTCCGGCCTTATTCCACCACGTCTACCTGCCGAGAAGTAATGAAACGTAATGGAACGTAATAGAACGTAATGAGTGGACATATACCTGGTCTATAACTCTTGCCTTGATCTTGGACCAGACGTGTATGCGCGAGTTGACCGAGAAAACCGATCGAGGAGGAACATTTTATCGACTATTATCCTTTCCCCGACGAGTTATCGTGAACCTTCTTCTCTTTTCTTTCTTTGCAACGAACCAACGACAAAAGAGATTTCACGCGTTCTCAAACACGATGCAAATTTCTTTTTCGTATCCACGCTTCGATCGATTCCTGTTATTATAACGACGAGAAAGCTATAGACGAAGATAGAGAGCATAGAGAGCAGTGCATTCTCGAAATCGTTTCGGGAAGCTATAATTAATTTATCTATTAAGTTAAATCGCTAACTAATTCTTCCATCTCGTTATTGGACCGTTATTGGAAAGAGGATCCCTCGGCCGGAAATCATTTTTTCATAAATTACTCTCGTGATGTATCATTTTGGCGAATCGAGAAAAATTTCGAATAAATTACGCCAGTGTTACGCATTTGCCCACGAGTGAGGTTTTATCGTTTAAACGTTGGTTAAACTCTCTACGACGATAGCTCCGGGCACCGGATGAACGCTTCGATAAGAACACGATCGAACCGATATGCAAAACGTTAATAAAATACACGGGTTTAATATATATATATGTCACGGGGGAGAAAGATTTAAATACACAATTTTAAAATCGTATCGTTTCCTCGCACCTGGTTACTGTTTAATTAAGAGTTAACTTTCGATTGAACTCTGCCGATTACGGATTGATATATCCCCGATAATCGAATCTTGCTACCGTGTATAATTCGATCTTCGAAAAGATGAAATTTCTCGTTTAACAGATTGTATATCATATCAACGCTATTCTCGATTTCCTATCTCTTTTTTTTCTATTTCTTTCTCTTTTTTACTTCTACTATCGCGGACATGTATAAACACGTCGATAAAGTGGATAGATTTAAGATCTACACGCTACCGATAACTGGACAAATTGAAAGTTTAAACTGAAAGTTTTCGTTCGAGAATTTAACAATAATTTCTGTCTTCCCCGGTTAAAATCACGTCGTTTTCTCGCCTAGCAATTTGGCAAACGCGAAAAATCTCGTAATATTTCCGGACTATTATACACGCTCGAGTTTAATTATCGTTCGCGTGGCTTCTTCCACCGTTTCGCAAAAATATGGATGGATAGATCCCCTAGTTTCGAATGAAAGTCTGTCTTCTCACGATGCACGTAACACATTACACGGCATTAAACGGCATTCACCCGGGAAGAAATGTAATTAGAGTTGGGGGTATCCACCCAAAAACCTGGCGATCATGTCCCGTGTGTCATTAGGTGCACGGACATCGCAAACGTGGAATTATAATAATTTTCCGGCCGAGGTCCGATCTAATGTCGATCTAACGGTGTGTTGTCCGTTTCTAATCTCGGTCGACTACGAGACATTATGTA
>NW_006264358.1:53700-61969 GCF_000469605.1 Apis dorsata | reverse complement strand
TTTTTTTTTTCCTTTTCTCGAATTCAATCGTTCATAAAGAGTATCGCATTAATGAATGAATTATTGCACCATTCAACGGGTCTCGGAGGGCATGAATCACTGATGATTTATTGGATTCGTAGTGGAATCGGAGAGGTAATTGATAAGAAGGAAAAATTTATTATAATCTGATTTTATAATCTATTTGATTAAACGTTCGTCGTAAGATTTTTTTCCTTGGGATGAGAGAAAAATTGCGCGTAACGTAAGATAATTTTGACGTGTATTCGATTTTTTTTAAATTTAAATTTATGGTAATAATAAAATAGGAGAAGGAAGAAAATAACGTAGCGGTGTAGAATTCGAAGGAAGAGAGTGCTCGCGTATACGTAAATTCTTCTCTCGTGGACCGAATGCTGGCTCGCGTGACTGAAAAGCAAAAGAATTTTTATCCCTCGTAATTGTGGGAAGGAAGATTCGTGGCGCCTGTTTTCGCGTCGATCTCGAGCAACACGTCTGATTCGTAAGTTGTCAGTCAGCTGAATCGCTCTTTCGATTCGATTCTCCATTCGAAAATTTCATCTCGCCGAGCCACCCCGATCGATTAAAATGTTTCCTGCAAATTAAAATCATTACCGTCGATTCCAATCGAGATAACCCAAAAAAGGAATAAAACGTTCACGATTTATTGATGCATAATCTCGATCAACACGCGACAGTCCACACTTTTTTCTTCCTTTCTGTATACACCGTATACGTGAATTTATGAGAAGTCGACGAAATTGCAAATTAAACAATACAAATCGTTGCTAGACGCGAGACTTGAGGCGAGGCACGTTAAATACAGTGATCGTGTAACTCGTGTCAGGCGAAAATCGACGGATCAACTAGAAAATTGATCGAGCCCACCGATGAGATTAACTTCATTTCGCGCCAACCTTTGATTCATGCTGCGGGATCATTGCACACTGACGATTTACATATTTCAAATGATGATTGCCCGGCCAAAGTGGATATTGAACGCGTCGGTTGTTGCGCTTTCCAACTTGAATCGCGTATACGTGGCTCGTTCGCTATCCAATGGTGAATATTGTTATCCCGGGGAACGTGGATGAATATATCCTCCATCGAGTTTGAATTGGTTATTGAATTATTGAGGCAATTGTGATCTTATTTTCTGAAGTGAAGTGTAATACCCTTCTCGTGAATAAGATCTGGCCTGGAATTTCTGCGCGGGATGTGAAAATGAGATCCAGAGTTTGGAGGGCATTCGACGATTTTTTTTTCTTAGACGAAGAGTTTAACTGTGGGAAAGTTTGGGAATTGTGTAGCATTTTTATTTTCGAAAAATAAAGCCTGTTCGAATAATAATACGCGTACCGATAATCTTGATTATTTATTTCTCAGAAATAAATAAATTATACCGATAAATCTATAGCGCTAAGAAAAACCGATATATCAAATTTAAGAAAGAAGTGGCAAATTCTTTGTCTCATCGGATAACGAGAGACGAGACGATCGTTGACAAACTGAAATACTGAATTACAAATTCAAACTAAAGTATTTATAATTTTCTTTTTTTATAATATCTGAAAAAAAATTGACGTATAGAAAAATTAAAAATTAAAAAATTTCGCGATGCAGAGACAATGAAATTTCGCGTTTGTTTTGTTTCGAAACATTTGTTAAAGGAGACGGGCATTGCATTTTTCGTTTGGAACAACTGTGATTTTACTTGGAATCGAGAACGAAGAATTCTGAGGCGTTGATCAATCATGACGACACGAGTTTCATTCCGAGATCGATTATTATGGGCCAGTGTCGGGTTACATACCCCGGGGAGGTAAACGTGCAACAACAGTGACGGTAAATCTTAAATAATCGTGAACGTTGTATCGATAGATTTGCCATAATTCTTTACCTCGTTCACTCGTTACGAGGTTACCTGGACTTTCTATCGTTTCTACGATCGTGTGTATCGGGTAGATGCGATTGTCATTTAAAACGCCTCTACTTATCGTAATTTTCACACTTTATTAACTTAAAACTTAAACCAAAACCTATGATAAAAACACCTTTGACCGGGGAATAAAACCGCGCCTATCCAATTCTTTTTAATTCCCCGCGGAATTTTAATAACGTTATTCCGTCTCATACCTTTTATTAAATCGTCTGGAAAAATAAATTGCTGTCTATTAGCTTCGTTTTATCATTATCATACGCACATTGTACAATTTACACTTTTGAAATATTCCAGAAAGCATGGTAATCCAATAATTATTAAATTGTTTCAATCACGTAATTCGACGAAAATAATTAATTTCCAGATGATCCTGTTTAAAAAAATATTTATTTTCCTCGACAGAAACACGTTCTCCCGAGAAACTTTTGAATTCCAATCACCAACCACAACGAGAAGCGATATTTATACCCGTTCCTTGCATCATTATTACACCGTAAATCAGTCAGGGAAATCATTTCATCCTCGGTGTAAATTAACTCGTCATAAATTAAAAGTCGAGAGGTTTAACACCTTTCCATCGATTCGATTCTTCTCCACAACCAACCATTCTTCGCAAAATCGAATTCGTTCGGCAATATCGATCTGATCCGGGTCGTAATTATCCTCAATGGGTTATTCGACGACGATTTTATTTCCAATTCATCGATCGACCAAGAGTCGAGGGGGAAGCGGGGTGGGTTGAGTGATTCCAATTACGTAAAAGCACGAGATTCCAGGGCGTCGATGAACGATCACGAGGACGTGATTCCGATCAACGAGGTAAACGGTGTGACGACAGAACTAGAACTTCTGGACTCGTTGTATATCCGGTATTATAAACTTGTCGCGGCGAGCAATTTATGCAACTTTGCCCTTTGTCTCGGATTCCGGTTGATTTTCTTTCAGATGACAGAGGTTTTGGGCTTTTTCGTTTCTCGTATTCGAATCGTGAGTTGGACGTTGCGCAATATCTGGCGCCAGCTTCTACTTGGTCGAAAGTACGAGATCACGTAGTTGAAATATGTACATATGCATGGAAACTGAAGAAATATTATATTTCCTGTTTCCAGAAACACGTAATGTAAATATCTTCGAATTATTTCAATTTTTATTTTTATTTTTATTTTGTTATATATGAGTTTGATGGGTTGAATTTTCTTCTATCTTTGAAAATGCGTAATCCGTTAATAAATTATGTTTATTTAGAGTAGCATAAATCTTTGGGAAAACGTTTCGTTTTCGATAATGATGAATAATACGTCATAAATCGTAGGGTTAACGATACGGAAGCTGAATCCAACACGAGAGAACGGTAGAAAGAAATTTATGCAAAACGTTTATTCTACCGAGTTACAGTCCATTTTCTACAACAGTATGATTTCTCTCCTGTTGAAAATTTTCGATATTCCATTGAAATTATTTCCAATTATTTCCACAAGATGTTACCACAACGCATTCAAATATAAATTTATTGTATATCACGTATAAATAATTTCGACATTATTCATCAAACTTTTTTTTTTCTTCGTCAAAACGATTAATTCTCATCCAACAATCTCAAAAGTGAAAATAACTAACTCCAAATACGCAAATACCGGTGCAATAAATTCAAGCCTAACTCGGCAAGCAACATTTACAATTCGATTCGATTTATCCATCCGCAAAAAAAAAACACTTCCACGTATTTTCTCAAACTTGCCAATTCATCGAGTAAGAAAGCTCTCCTCCCCCTCCCCAAGATAATATCGGATCACGTACGCACGTATAAGAACAATTTTCGTTCCGGTGCTTAGGAGTGCTGCCGTTTCAGGTCATAGTTGATTCCAAGTCGATATAATCGGCGACTTTCTCCGGCCCGTGTTTAGTAAGGTCTTATAAAGCGGAGCCGTGGCGAGGCTTGTCCGATCTGACGCGATAAACCTGCCTGAAAACCTATTGTTGTACCCGAGTTCTTGTCCCCCTTCTCCCCGGCTAAATTATCCAAATGCATTCGAATACCGTTCCACGCCGGCTAACAGTAAACCGCCCCTTCATTTTTCCGGATATATCCACAGAGAGCAAGACAAATTTCTCGTTAGCCTGGCCCGCGATGATAAATTTCTCGATGCCCTCGCAGAGACAGTGAAACGAACGGCTGAACAACATCCGATCCTTGTTTTCTTCTCGGTTCGATCGTGGATCTTGGATCGTGTCTTTAATAATAATATTATTATTATTATGCGTCCTAAAAACAGTAGATAAATCATTATATTCCAATTTATACGTGAAAATATTAATACAGATATACAGAGTATATAAAGTAATATAATTTGTTATTTTGTATCTTTTAGTAGTAGAGATGCAGTTTAAAAATATCACGACGAATCATGTATATCATATCAGTTGTTTAAAATATTTTTTTCAGTCGATATCGGATTTTATATATTTAATGTCGTGATAGAAGTAAATTTGCTTGTAAAATGATGGAATATTTTTTTTAAAAAACAATCTACGTTTTGTTTTGTAAATCTCTGAATTCCTATTTGGTCGTAGGTAAATAACAAGTGAAAATTTCTGTAAGTAGAAAGTAGTAAGAAACGTCATACGTAGCCATTAATTTGAATATTGATATAAATTTAATTTGACGTGGTGTTGAAATAAAACTTCATCGAATTTTTCTAAATATAAATTGTCTACTTTCTATGATTACGAGAAATAGAATTTAATAAATATCAAAAATCGTGCGAGAAATTGGAATATTATTAAATAGATTATCGTTAAATCGCATACTGGTGTTAATATAGAATTATATCGGTATATATTTTTCCACTTTTTAATTTAGATTTTTTTATTTTCGAATAAATCTCGTGAAATGAAAGGAAACAGACAATTTAAGTATGCCGGTCAACGCACGTTTGCTAACAAATAAAAAGTGAAGAAACAATGAAGAAGACGATTGTGGTGACAAACAACATTATTCAAAGTCCTTCTTTCTACTATTGCTAATAATTGCAACCTTTTCTCAAATTCTGTGTCACACACGTTGCACCGTCAATCAACTTTTCCGCAAGGGCGTGCTTTCACTCGTCTTTCACATTGCATACAAACTAAATAGATCTTCTAAGATGTAATTAAGGTTACCTTTCGAACCTTCCGAACGAAAAGTAATTTCCACGAGTATATGATTTATAGATTCGTTCGAACGTATCCATTTGTTTCCAATTTTTCGCATCAAAAATCACATGACCAATGATACTCGCATTATTTTTCCTAACATCAAGATAAATACGAGATATTTATCAAGATTTATGATATATCAAAGAATAAATTACGTAATTTTCCCGTCCATTCTTAACCCAATTACAAAGAGTCGAAATATTTTATTTCTGTTCTATTTCTGAATTAATTTACATTCGAACCGACAAAAACCTTCGATTAAATAGAAAATAAAAAATCTCTTTCTTACGTTCTAAACAAATATTCCTAAGAAATATACAAGTTATCTCGTTGCAGTGGATGAATCTATACAGGTGAACAATAAAAAAAATTCGTATAACATAAACCCTCCTATATGATCTTCTTTTCAATTTAATTACAATGAATTTTACGTTGAAACAATATAATTAATACGATAATTAAATATACAAAACAGCCAATATTTCGCGAAGATATCAAACGAGAGAACAAACGCGCTATCAATAAAGAAACTTTACAACTTAAAAACAAGATTGAATAAAATTTTCCTCTTTTTTCGCGTGCAAAATTCATCCACCGAAGTGGATTCCCCCGCCGCGTTTACAGGACGATCCTGTAAACTAATTCGCAACACCGATCAATCATCGAATAATAACAAGAATAAAATAAATAAAAGCCAATTCAACATCATCATCCCCGCCTCTCACTTTCGCACGAATTACCTTTTTTTCCCCCCTCCCCCCGTGTCACGCCGACTCAGCAGATTTTCGTCGCATTCACAGCACGGAGCAAAACGGTGCAAAACCGTTTAATCACCGGTCAAGTCGATTCTTTCGTTCACACACAGGGGGGACAATAAGAGAGAGTTTTTCTTTTCTTTTACTCGGTCGCGCGCACGGGAGAAAGGCGAGGCGATTTTATCTTTGCGCCTGGTGCATAACCAAGCGATATATCCAGCTCTCAGAGATCGATTTGCATAAGCTTCCACGGTGAACTAGGAAAAGGCGCGCGCTTAATTAACGTGTCCCACTCCGTGGTACGGGTGCAGATTTATACGAGATCGTAACCGCACGATCCGAGGAGTCATCATCTCGTTAAGCAACTTTAAAGGATTCCCAGCCGTTTCGAAAAACCGCGCGCAATGCGGAAGTCGGCGCGCGACAACGGTTCCCGGTTCCCGGCGTACCGCTAAATTTCGTTAAAAAAATCCTATGTCCGACATTCATACGCTCCATCGCTCGATCGCTTGCATTCCTCAAAGATTAACTCGGAGGAGGAGGAAGGGGACCAACTTTTTCTCATTACCAAGAAAGACACGGGACAATTGCCTTTCGTACTGAACCGACTAGGGATGTCCATATTTTCGACAGAATCCCTTTCGATCAAAGTGTTTGCGATTATTTTTCTATTAACCATTCAAAAGGTTTAAAAGTTTTCATTCGCGAATTTAAATCTCGAAATCTTGATAATTTTTTCAACAATCGAGAAGAAAATTTCAAACAATCTTGTTATTTATGATACGTGGAAGCATATTTAATAAAAATAAGATGGCTTTAACTTTCATAAAGAAAGTTAAACATCATCACGTATGGAGAATCGTAGTGGCGCAAGAAGTTTGTAATTATTTTATTGAAATAACCGGCTGATTTGAAGCATAATTTCATTTTTGATTTTATGATTCTCAATCCAAAATATATATACATATATATATGGAAAACAAGTAGTCACATATACGACATTTAACGCGTAATGGATACCTCATCTTCCTACTTGCAACTCGTATCGCATCCTTCCGCCTTAGTGAAGTTATTATCACTCGTGATTACAAGTTAAGCCTCCCCTTCGATTCGCGTTCGTGTTTCGCGTCAAGATTAATCTCGCGGGGAAACGTAGTTGCATGCACAGATTCCATCCGTGTACCATCGCTCGAGAGCCGAAAAATAAAGGGAAAAACGGTCCCTCGTTTACAATTACGGATCGTCTCTCGGCCGCAGAAAGAGAGAGAGAGAGAGAGAGAGAGAGAGAGGGGTACGTTGAGGTAACACGCATTTTTCCATGCACGGTTAGAAAGGAATTAATTTGCAAGATAATGAGCGTGCCGATGTAGCTAGCACGCGTTCCCTGTACACCGGCCGGCCATTATCGATTCGAAAAACGCGCGAAAACGCGTTTCTATGAATCATCTCATCCGTATTCAAACGACCACGTTTCGCGAATCGAGGAGGAAGCCACTTAACGAAATTATCTCGCCCGATTAACCCTCCCATTTTCCTCTCCTTTGAGTCTCCTGAGAGTTTTGACTTTTAAACCTGAATTCTAAAGAAGAGGAGATAAGATTGGACGGGGATTGATTCAGAAAGACGAGCTTTGCGAATCGATCGACCGTTTAAATTGCGAGAGATTTTGAAGGGTTAATTAGAGATCATAGAGAGGAGTCGCGTAACTTAATTTTCCGCGCGAGGAAACGATTTCACTTCCAAATGGAATCATTGAATCATCCCACGGAATCGTATATACCTCGTGCACACTTGGTTGCTATTTCTCAACGCTATCCGTGCACACGATTCCTTTATTTTTCAAGCTACATGCACCGATGTACCCACCTACTGTGGATCAAGGACGACGCACCGCACGCTCACCTGCATGCTTATACGGGATTTTAAAATGCAACGAAGATTTTGCACCTCGGTGTAACCAACTTTTATTGATCAAGCCCCAACCCTGAAACGTACTCGCGTGATGCAATGCGACCTTCGTCTTTATCTGCAAGTTTCAAGATTCAAGATCCAAGAAATTCAAAGTTTTGATGCTAGATCAGAGAAACGCAAAAATTTCAGGAAATAATATATTTTCCTTTTATTTTCTAATATTAATATCTTTACTTTATTATTCAAATATTCGAAAAAACTCGCCCGTAAAGAATTTTTTTTACGAAATTTTAGTAAGTGAAAACAAAATTAATTATTTGATTAGAATAGTAGGAAATAGCAGTACGTCTCAAGAAGAAGGGAAGAAAAATCAGTCCGAAAAGACGAAATGTTTTGCAAGGAAGTATCGAGGCCCCTTAACGGGATCCTCCCATTGGCCATCTACCATAAATTATACATTATATCG
>NW_006264358.1:38631-53632 GCF_000469605.1 Apis dorsata | reverse complement strand
GAGGCGGCCCACGTGGCGGCGAATCGTAGAGTGCAACGATGCGCCTTTTTTTTTTTTTGGCCGGTATAATAATTTATGTTCCTTCGTAACGCTCTCGATCCCCTCTCAATAAAAATATTTAATTACAATATGAGATTGCCTTTTTAATTTGCGCCGCGATATTTCAAATATCTTCGCTTGTTTGAACGCGATTAATCGGTTCTCGTTACGCTTATTAATCGCTGAAAACTCAATTACACCGTCGATGTATCAATTTTTCGATGTGTTTAAAAAAAGAAAAAGAGGAAAAAGGAGAAGAAAACGCTTCTTTGGGAAATAAGAGTACGCGTGGCGAATAATTTTTCTGGTTACCGTACAATTTATGAATATTATAAGGGGATATAAAAAGGGGAAGTTTAATTACGAGGTGAAATTTCGATCTTTAACGAACTTTATGCTTCCATATAGATGATTTGTATCTTATCGACGCATCTGTCGGCTAATAAAGGAAGGTAATTGATTAAACTATTTATCAAGGTAGAATACAATGTTCAATCCTTGATTAATAAAAGGGATACCACCTTTAAGATCCATGCAAAGGAATTAATTCTGTTCGATGAGGTAAAGCGTGGGTGGGTGCGTTGAATAGGAGGGCAACTGTAACTAATTACAAAAGATAATGGCAAAACCGATGGACAATGTCATTTTACGACACCGTGAAATTAACTTCCTTCTATCTCGAGAAAGAACTTCGAGTTAAACGTTTAAGATGATAATAAGTTGGAGCTTCGCCGGCCAATGATCTTCAATTTATTCCGGTAAAATACGACGTAAAATACGGGATTGATCATTGTGAATCGTTGAACAATGTGGCATTGAATTTTACGTTTAATGTCAATGTGACTACTTACCACCTACGCGTGATCGACTTTGTCTATATGTAGATAATTTTATCTTCTTTTATCTTCTTTTATCTTCTTGACATTGACTTTGATTGATAGTGTGATAATCGTTTAGGATAGGTTTATTAACTTATTACTTTGTTGAAAATTTTTAATACGATATTGAATCGTTTCTTTTCTTTTTATCGATGCATAATAATTTTTTTCCTCTCATATAATTTTCAGAAACCATGTTTTATTTTATATGCAACAGCAGTTATACAGAGAAAGAGTTTTTTTCCCTTTCCATTGAATATTCAACGATAGTGTATAATTCTTTATAAAATTATTATTATCAAGAGTTAATTTGTTGAATCGATGGCTTGTAAGCATTGATACGATTAATTTTGATATCAATTTTTCAAGAAAGTAAGTGTCTTTCTCGAATGAATCGTAATATAATACAAGTTCATAGAACGTGATCGCATTTTACACTCACAATTTTCTCTTTATTAAATTGAAACAACGATGGAATTTTATCGTCGTAATTATTAATTCCATTGTTCAAACACGACGTTATATTCTTCTTGTTTATCGTCGTGGATATCCGCGAATCTATAATATTTCCTTGTCAATTTTATTCATTCTTTAAATTAAGTTTAATTTAATCCAATATTCAAATTACAATGAAATACCTTGGGAGGATTTTCGTGTCACGCAATTATGCACTTTTCTAAACCATTCGTCGTGCAATTTCTCCCGAAACTTCGGAGTGGTGAACGTGTATAACAACGGGTTAACCGCGCTATTCACGGGTAATATAAAAATTATCACCCATGCGTGAAGATCGGCTGTAACAAAATGTAATATTCCATTAAATTATTTTTGAACTCGAGCATCCATTTCTTTTTTTCTTTTCTTTTTCTAAATCAAACGTGCAATTTAACTCTGCAAATCGAATTATCAGTTATCGATTAACATTCATAGTTGGACGATGCAATTTTAAAATAGTTCACCTGGAATGGGATACTTCAACAAAGCTCTAATCTTCAGAACGATGATCGGTGCCCAGCAGGCCGCATCCGTTAAAACGATGAGAAAAAATCGCAAGGCGAATTCAGAATCGCCGACAGACAAGGAACAGGCGTGTCTCGTTTTCCAAATGCTCAGGAACATACCGAAGTAAGCGAAACCGATCGTGATCAGCCTGTAATCGCCAACTAACATTAACAACTGCTCCTCCTTCGTTTCGAAACGAAGAAACATTTATTAAATCAACTATTTCTGATTTCTGATTTTTTCTTTTAAATGGCCACTGCTTACCCCATAAGATTTATTCCTAGAAAGATGAAGGCCGAATATTCCCATCCGATTAGGAATGGATCGTCGATGTGCAGAGGAAAGCACATTCCGTTCACTCCGTAAAATCTCGTGCTGCTTCGCCAGATGATCACTTTCAAATGAATTACAATTAGTTTGGAAACGTGTTATTATCTCTCTGGATTGAATTGTTAGATTGAATAAAATAATTCGATTGTACTCGTGCTTCGAGATACGTTGAAACGAGTGAAGAGAGATTTGTGAATTTTTTGCAATCAAGGAATTTGATTCCTTTCCTTTAGGAAGGAATAAACAAATTACTGTAAAAAATATAATATAAAATATAAAAAATAAAAATTCACAATTCTGTCGATTGTAAAATCTGATAATCGACTGTAAAAAATTTAATGTAAAATATAAAAAATAAAAATTCACAATTCGTCGTTAAATTTTAAATTATTAGAAAGCAATTATTCATTATTTTGAATTTCAATAGTATTCATTATTTAAAATCATTAAATGTTACTCTCTTCTATACAATTAGAATACAATCAACGTGACATGTAATTCATTCACAAAATGACGAAACAAGCGCATCGTCTGGTTCGCATTATTGCAACCATTTAAGAAGCAGCCCGACATCTTGATAGATTAGATATTATCACCGATCAAGATTCTCGAACAGATAAGAAAGGTGAAAATGAACCTGGCGCGAGGGCGAGCGTAATTCCTATGATCCAAATGATGATCACCGATGTAGATGCTGTCTGGGGTGTCATGGTACGGTGACCTTTCAGTGGTGCCGCGATTAGCACGTATCGTTCCATAGACATGAACGACAGGATCAATACAGAAACCTTGATAAATCGATTCCATTTCAATGAATTAACATTCGATTACTTTACAAACACTCGAATATTTAATAGATATTAAAATAAAAGAATCTGTACAGCTCGCTGTGAATGATATTTCAATCTTTTAAATTATAAAAAAGTGTGCAAAGAATATTTAATAGATATTAAAGTAAAAGAATCTGTACAGCTCGGTGTGAATGATATTTCAATCTTTTAAATTATAGAAAAGTGTGCAAAGAAAATTGCGAATAAGTTTTCAATAAATATATATAATCAAAAAAAAGATTTGATATTGATAATATTCTGTCCGTCTTTCTGAGCAATTGTCGAGACTCGAACATGAAATTTGGGAATAGTTAACGAATTCGCAATTTATTCGAAATACCTCCAAAGACGTCATTGCCAAAATTCCTAAGAATGTGCAAAACCAGGAGGACATCCACATGCTGGCAGTTTGGTAATAATTATCGCGGAATATTATGTCCGCAAGAGCGACTATGAATAGATACAATCCCATCAACATATCGGAGACTGTAAAAAGATTATACGATTCTTTGCATGATTTACGATGCATAATATTGAGATAGATCGTGTCATTTTTACAACGTTAACAACAAACGAGATCGATTTTTTTTTAAATAAAGTTTCAAATAAATATATTTTATAACACGATATATCGAAAACATTAGCATAACTTTTTGATTATAAATATTATTATAAAATAGGGATAATGATATTTGTTAGTCATAAGATTAACTACGATCCACTCTTAATTTCATAAATTCAGTTAAATAAATTAAATAATATTTAAAAATATAATTTACCTGCTAAATTCCGAATAATGATAGTTAATACACGGTTCTCGTCTTTGGCCGTGAATCTTCCCCATAATACAAGCACATTGCCCACACAGGTGACACCAGAAATTATCCATACTGCTGCTCGTAACAAAGTTTTATCGAGCAAGTGAGATAACGACGATACGCCTGTGTAGAATATTGCCATCGAATATGAATCCATTATTTGCATTTTAATATTTTTTTCTTTTTTTTCTTTTTCGAACGAGTCAAAAGTTTAATAACAAGTTTAATCGGAATATTACCCCTACAATTATTATTAGTTATTATATTAATAACTAGTAGATATTTTATAAGCGTGATTAAAATCATTAAATAATGTTATAGTAGCTGTAATTTCGTGAGAAATGTATTTAATGGCCTAATAGTAGCCTCATAACCCATTAACGTCAGATTATTTTATGCGAGGGTTGTTCGTGATTAAAGCCGCATAGGTAAGTTAATAGGACGTAGTAAATCACGATTATTTATAAGGATGAACCGAAAGAACACGTTTATACCGAGTTATTATTACCGAGTTATAAAGTCTAAATTAATTTTAGTTTAATATCTTATAATCGAATAATACGAAAGAAATTAAATTCGTATCATTTTTTTTTTTTTTCTCAAACTCTTACCATCGCTGGTGGGTCGACATCGTTTTACGTTGGGTGTATACGTGGCACAATAATGAAACTTCTTGAAGTATCTGTAAAATGATATTCGCCAAATTCCTTTTACGTACGAAATAAACTTGTCCGACGTAACACAGATAGAATCTACTTACACGAAGTCCAACAGCTTGAACACGTCGAACGTATTTATCTCCAACGAATCCAAATTTATACCCTCCAAGTCTCTGATAATAAAAATCGGGCGCAAAATCACTCGATTAAAAGAAAAAAAAAATTTCCACGAATCGCAAATACGATAATAACCGTATAAAATATAGAAATTTAGAATAGAACTTACAGAGAGCGAAGTCTCGTCAACGGGCTCAAAACGGTTATCGGTAAATTATGTAAATGATTATAACCTAATTGTCTGTAATGAATAACAATTTTAAAAATTATTCGATGTACACCAGGCGCAGGTTTATAATAATCCCCGTTTAAACGGGCTTTAATTCTATCATAAAATTTGCTAAAACGACACGGCAAAACTCGTATCGGCCTTATTTTCCGCGCACGTACGTGCCGGTACAATAAATAAAAGTTTTAACGCCGGCATACGTGACGTTCCTCTCGTTTGCTTTTCTAACGCCGTGTGTACGACGGTAAATATCAGGTAAACATGTTGCAAGCACGCGCGTAGCTTAAGACGTGTAGCGTTACAATTTATGTGGATACCGGTGCCTCGTATACTTACAGGCTCGTCAGATTTTTTAACGGTTGGAATACATTGAGCGGGAGGGTCGTTATTTCGTTGAACGCCAAATTACTGAAAGGGAAAAAAATCCGTTTTGCACACGACACACGGATGATGTACGACGGACATAACTTCGTTACACTGCCATAAGGAGCGTACGCAAATTGATGTAACGCGAGGAACTTACAGTTCGACCAGCTGCTCCAAATTTTGAAACGTGTCCTCCTCGATCCCCTTTATCTTGTTGCTTTGCATACTTCTGGTTCAGTGGTTCATAAATAACAACGGTTAAAAAAAAAAGAATAACTTTAACCCTCTTAGAGGAATTTATCCGCGATACTTTTTTGCGGGAAGAAATTTAAAGTTTAACGAGTGTTAAGACGTGGTAAATTAGAATAGAACTTTGGAAAAATAGTCGATGATAATAATAACTGTAATAATTGTGAGATACGTTGCTTTTTTGAGGGATTAATCTTTCCATATTTCTTTCATTTACTTACGTACGTACAGGGATTTTAACGAGGGACATCCAGCGAACAGAGGAATCGATTCGAAATTATTTTCATCCAAGAATCTGAAATTTGAATTCTTATGTAAATCGGGTTTAATTTGAAAAAAAAAAAAGGAAGAAAGAATCGAACTTACATCTCGCTAAGCGTTGGCAATTCCGACAACCGCAATCCTTTCGAAGTCAATTGATTTTCGTTCAAATTTCTATAATAACGATATAAGACGAATTCTAGAAGATTACGAATAATTAATATAATATTACATTTTAATTATCTTACATAAGTTTCAAATAAACGCTTCCTTTGAAGTCTGAGAAATCTGCCACAATGAGTCGATTCTTATTGGCCTTCAAAGATTCCAATTTAGTCAAACCGGTAAAATGTCCAGGGAGAAATTCACTAATTTCGTTATTATCCAAAGCTCTGTTCAATCGAAAATTTATGCGAGTTCATCATTTTATATGAGAATTAAAATTACATTCCATGTACTCACAGCCAGAACAATTTGGTTAAATTGGCGAAAGCTCCTTTCTCTAGCTCACGTATATTACTGTCATCAAGATACCTAAAAAGTAACATTAATATTACATTTTTCAATATTCAAAATTGGTTTAATAAAATTCGAGTTAAGTAAAAAGCTTACAGTATACGAATCTCGGAATATTGCGCGAAAGCACCCGCTGAGACGTGTTCAATCGAGCTATCGTACAAAGTTCTAAAAGAAATCATCCAAGATAAAGAAACGTAATCTATGAACGTTATAAAAATTAAAAAATTATACACTTCAGGAAGGAATTCCCCCGTTCGTAACATTTAAAATTCTTACATGGAAGTAGTTTGAGAAGATAAGTTTCGTGGAATTTCCGAATATCCTTGACACGTTGCACGGCACATCACGTACTTACAACCGACAGGAACGTCGGTGGCATCTAGCAGAAAGGAGAAAAATACGTAAATTGACAATTCTTATCTCGTCCATTGCGTATCTCTCTTTATATCGTAGCATTTTTATTTCCGTTACACGATATTGTGTTCCGTTCCCCGATAAATTATGGATATTGCTTTACCACAAACGAACTCCTTCACAGCTTTGGAATCTCTGTCACTGCCAAACCAGTCCAATACTCCGTGATAATCATCTGCATACAAAGTAAACTTTTTATATTTGCTCCAACAAAAAGGGAGGGGGAAGGTTTGCATTTATACAGTGTAAAGAAGAAGATGCGCGGCGTATAAAAATGTCATAACATCGTAACTAAATTTTAAATTTAATTTGTTTCTTGACCGAGAAAGAGGTGGTTTTGATACTCTTGATACCCAATACAAAAGTGTCACGTGCAAATAATAAAATGTCCAAACCATTATTTTTTTGTAATTCTTTTTTTTTTTTTTTTTTTTTGCGAAAAATAAATATGAATGAACCGACAGCAGTTCTGCTCGTCATCTCCGTATGGACATTGGATTTCTTGGTTGCACCAATTTTTCTGGGGTAGACATATGGTGGTGTTCTGACAAAGGAACGTTCCCATTGGACAAGTATCTGAAATCAGAAAAATTAAAGTTAGATATAGATAAGACATATATGCATTTCCAACGATTGTTTGCAAACATAAGGATTCAATGAAACACGAAATCGATCTCTAGCTTCCAAATGAAAAATGAATGTGTTATTTGTTTAAGCAATTGACCAATCATTTAATTTCTTCATTTTTTTTATTTATTAACTCCATTTTATTCCTTAATCGCTACGAAAAAGAAGTAATCTTATATATATAATAATTGAAATGTAATTTTAAAATCTCAGGAATATATAAACAAATAAAACATTTTGATAATTTTAAATCACGCAGATAATAAATAATTTCTTAATAATCCATCGATCCATATATCAAAAATCAAATTACTTTTTTATTAATAAAGATCGCATACCTTGGCTGAAATAATACATCAACCCCGACAAAAGGCACGTGGTCGCGATCAGGAACGCGCCTATCGTACCGATATATTTGTACCTCATCTTGAAACTCGAACTCCTCCCTCCTTTAAAAGCGTTCTAACGCCCCTGTGCTCCACGAGCTTCCGTGTCTCCCCTCGCATGAACAACGTTCCCCACGTGCACACGGTGCAACGACTGCATGACACTGGTTGCATTCGCTAGCTCGGTCGCAAGCTCCGGCCACCACGCACACGCGCTCTTCATCGTCCTCGAATCGGAAAGGATTTCTTGTCCGTCCTTTGCGCCTCTATTACTCCAAATTACGTCCATCGATTTACCTTAGCGATCTATCTCTAAATCGTAGCGTAGAGAATGCAACAGTCTCTTGGAACGAAATGTTTAAATCGACGTAATCTTGAATCGACGAGTACTCTTCTCATAGTTTGTCTTGCTTGAAATAATCTTCTCGAGTGTAGATAATTATTGATGGAATCGATAGATGATGGAAAATGGTGATGAGGTTGTTAAGCAATATTTAAGAAATTAGACAAAATTTGAAGGGATATTATCCAGTTTTTATTTTTTAACCTGATAAATTGAAATATTAGAATATTAGATGGAAGTCACAGTTTGAAGCAATACGAATCGAATACGCGTTTTCGATCAAACGAAAGGAAAGTGATGCAAGAAAATAATTGTTTTCCGATCGTGCAAAATAAAAATTGTTAAATGTGTAGTGCAGGAAGTAATAATTGCTCAATTACGTGTCCGCTCACGGAAAGTTCACTCACGATCGTCGCACTAAGCGAAACTCTATAACGTATGCAGATAAGTCTCTGACAAAGTTGCAGTCACGATTCGAGCAATTCGCGCCAATGGCGTGACTCGCCTCGAAACAATACCGATCGAGGAATGTGTAATTACCCATTAATGGAGAACTAGTATCGATCGAACGAACTGTCACGATTCCAACCGACCAGAATTTCTGATTTTCCAATGAAAATTACATACCTCCAATTTCCTGCACTTACGAGTAATCCAACTTTTTACAAACGGAGACCAATTTTCATTGGAAAAATTAGAAATTCTGGTAAATAATTGGAATTTTACGATACGTACATAATCGAGCAAATCGAAGATAAATATTTAACGAGATCGATACGAAAGAAATTACGTTTCCTTTTTCTTCCACTATTACAACCGTCTTATAGAAGATTGTAGAGCAAAAAGTTATTCTTATAACATGTTCTCTTCTACCATTCTCGAAGATGAAAACCAAATTAAAGTTGACACGAAGAGAGCTTTAATTTTATCGCGACAAGATTTTTTCGAGACATTCGAAAATCTATAAATTGCAATACTCGATACTTTCATTAATATATATATATATATATAAAATAAAAACGTTAACGACTCGCGATACCGTGTCAGAGTTGTCGCGTCCTCGACGATGAGGAGGCCGATATCGTCGTACGTAGAACTGTTTTACGACAAGAACGTGATTTCGTGGAGCAAACGTTTGTTGGGCTTATCCGGCCTGTGGCCAGATAATCGCAACGACGTTCGATTCTTTCTCTACATTACGTACGTCGTGATCTTCACTTGGCTGGAGATCGTGACACTGGTCCAGAATATACACGACCTTGAGAAGACATTGAAAAATATCACGCTATCGTTCCCAACCATCTTGATAGTGCTGAAGGCCGTGATGTTCCGGATGAATATGCATCTCGTCCTACCGTTGCTGACGGTCGTCAAGAGGGACGTGAACGAGGGCCTGTATCGTTCGGCGGAGGAAAGGCGGACGGTCGTCTGGTATAACGTGGCCGCCACTTTATTTTCCACCTCGTCGGCCTTGTCTTTATTCTTCGTGCCCACGTTGTTTTACGCCAAGCCAATCATCGGCTGTCTTTTATCGAGTAAGTTCGATCGCCCGATTTCTTTCCGTCCCGATGTAGTTTTTTGGAAAATAAAGTATATTTATTTATAACTTCATCGACGATGTTTCTTCGATATCCTTCGTCGGGAAGAATTCGCGCGTATCTTTTTTAAATTCTAAAAATTAACGCACTCTCCGTACATTTACATTTCGAAAGATTATATATATATTCATTATCGATGACGACGATCCACTTATCAAATTTTTATAATCGCAAAGAGATATTTGGTATTGCAAAAATTAACAATCAAGAGAATTTCAACATCAAGAACTTAATTTTATACACCGTGTATCGAGAATGACGTTTCATTAAAAGTCGAAAGAACGTCTTTGGATCCGGTGTTCGTTGCGAAAAGAGTGGTAAAAATGGCGGTTTTATTAAAGCAGCGGGCATTATCGACGCGTCACGGATAGTCGGGTAAGATAAATCAAGATTTTAATGCGGACTTTATCGCTCGAATCCAGGAAACGCACTCGATATCTGTATCCATATGATCGCGCTTACAGTTACCTAACGTGTGCAGGTTTATGGTGTTTCGTGGCGAGACAGTTACTTCCTTCATGGATACACAAAACGGTTACGTTTTACGAGGTTGTCACAGTTCGACGAGGATTTTGCACGACGACCACCGGCAGTGTTCAGTTTCCCTTTTTCCCAACAGTCGGGCAAACGCGAATTTATGTACTCGATGGGCTTCCACGTTCTTCCCTCTCTTCGTTTTCGATAAGTGGCCTAAGTAGCGGAGAGTGG
The DNA here is from genome assembly GCF_000469605.1 of Apis dorsata. Classification (NCBI taxonomy): domain Eukaryota; kingdom Metazoa; phylum Arthropoda; class Insecta; order Hymenoptera; family Apidae; genus Apis; species Apis dorsata. The sequence goes on along the minus strand of NW_006264358.1, from coordinate 43,259 downwards.
ATAGCCGGATTTTTAGCTTTTCCGATTTTTCTTTTCTTCGTTTTTTTTTTTTTTTTGAGATGGAGTGGAGTGAAAAGTTTCAGTTATTATTATCGCGTTCTTCGTTGTAACGTGGAAATCTTCGAAATTTTTTTTAATCCACTGATTTTCATCAAAATATAACGTTAATTATTTTATTTTTTTAATTGTATATAATTCACACGCGCTTGAAAAAAATTTATTATATAATTTATATTAATACATCTTATCGATTCACAGAGTACAATAATTGTACCCTTCCTTTCGAATTACCCATGAAAGTGAATAACGTTTACGAAATAACGAAACTGCAAACGTACGCCTTGTTCTGCGTTTATTTGATACCAACGAGTACATTGTTAACGATCGGTGCAACCGGGGCGGATAGTCTTCTGGTGACATTAACGTTCCATCTTTGCAGTCAACTTTCAATTGTAGCATATCGCATGAGAAACGTCAATATCGAACCGAAGATGTATTTTCCGAAAATGAAGGCACTCGTTGAACGGCACACCGAACTTCTACGGTGAGTCGTTCGTTTAAAATAAATCTAAACTTTGATATTTGAATTTTGATGAAAATATTAGGATCGCATGATCATCCATTTGTTTAATTTAATTGTAGATTGGCGAATATTTTAGCGAACACGTTTAGTTCTCTCATGTTTGTACAAACATTAGGATTAATATTCTCACTGTGCATCGTGGTCTATCAATTACTTATGGTAATGTTGTAATTATTTAGATATTTATAATAATTTTTGCACTTTATTAAAAGCACTTGATGCGTGTGTTTCATTTTTTTTTTTTTAAATTCAACGAGGATCATGCAATTATAAATATTTTCTAGACAAGCGAATCGGGAGAAGATATGAATACGATACATTTTATAATCTACTCTTGTGCTGTTATATTGTTAGCATTCTGCTATTGTTTCTTGGGAGAGTGTCTCATTAACGAGGTAATTATCAAAAATCTTATAATTAGAGAGGAATTTTTGTTTATTTAAATTTTTTTTTCAACTTACAATTTTTGAAATATAATAATTTAATTTAATTGATTGGGATTAACAAATTCTAAACTAGTTTTAAAATTAATTAGATATCCTGTTGAGTTGTTTATTATATTAATTACTCTTTGGATAAGTTATAATTTTCTAGGAACATTTTAATCGAAATGTGTCATGAATATTTATTAAAACACTTACACAATTTACACTTAGACAGTTTTAATAAAACTATAAATCGCTATTATTTTCAGAGTAGCGAAGTGCAAATGGCTTGTTACTTTACTAATTGGTACGATTTACCAGAGCAGTACACGCGGTCTTTAATATTTTGTATCGCTCGAGCGCAGAAACCGTTATACCTAACAGCTGGCAAGTTTTACGTATTTTCTTTAGAAACTTTTGGCGTTGTAAGCTATTTTTCAATTATAAAAACCATCAACTATCATTGTCTAAATTCTTCCCTTACATTTGCCTAATTTATTTATAGATAGTAAAAGCATCAATGGCCTACCTCTCCGTTCTAAAAAGTATTATCTAAACAATTAAACACCAGGTTAGCAGGTTTAATTTATCAAAATAAAAAATAAAAATAAAACCAAAAAAGTATTTGTTCCAATTAACTACGAGTAACGATTAAAACCTTGCAACCAAATCTTAGAAACTTAAATATTAAATCTAATAATTACTTTAAACGTATCAATCTTTCGTCGTACGATAAAAAATTAAAAATCTTCCCCCTTTAATCCTCGCCCTTAATCTCTCTACTTTTTTTACACTTATAAAATTTTCTTTTTCTCCCCTCCTTTCGTACACATGCCATTACCGCTTTATTTCACGCCACGATAAATGATGCACGATTGACGATGATTAACCGAGGGATATAAGGTGTCGGGCCGGGAAAAGAAGAAACGTCAACGTCGACAAGGTGGAGTGGCTACAGAATCCGAAATGTCGAAATCAATATTCTTCCCGTTGGAAGGCCCACTTCCACGAACTTCCTCGTGGCCGGGCAACATCGCGCCGATATATCAGCTTCTCGGAATGTGTCATTCCACCTAATCGTCGCCGAGCAGCGGCTCGTGTTTGGCTGAAGGAATTAAAAGAAAAATTTATTTCGGTTTATTCAAGAAAGATACAGAATGTACAACTGCCGAGGGAGGATACAAATTATGCATATAACTCGTGCTTCACGGTAAATAATCGTCCCTATTGCCAGGTCGAAGCACATGGACCCTGCCGTCGTGCGTTATCTCTTTACAACGACCTCGATCCTACGAATGGAGTAACAGCTAACGTGCATACGGCCTTCACGATACACCGATCCCCTTTTTTTCTCGCGCCACACGGCCCACGGTTGCAGCGCGTGTGTACACTTTCAGTGGCAGGAACTTTCAGTAACAGTGGTGCATCCTCCCGTGCTCATCTTTCCAAAAGTCGAGAGAGAAAGAGAGAGAGAGAGAGAGAGAGGAGAGACAGAGAGAAAGAGAGAGAGAGAGAGACACGGGATGGATTTCCAACTCGCACGCGGAAATAAGACAGAGACGGGAACGTTTTTGCACGCGTTTCAATTCTACAACGAGAGATACACGGTCGAGTATAGGAATCGATTCGAAAGAAATTGTTGCTTGCTGGTATGGAGCGAATTCTTAGCGATCGTGGCCGAATCGTGTAATATAATATGTTTTTTCGCACGATGAGTAATGAAAGCGATGATTATAAAAATATGAAATAGAAAAGAAAATTAGGGGACAAGAATGGAAATAAATGTATAATAAGATGTATAATAAATATTGTCAATCGATCGTTTTTGTTTTTAACACTAGAACTACCTAAACGCTTTTTTCACTTTCGCGATTATTGAGAGATAATTTTCAACGGAAAAGGATATTACGATATAAATTTAATATTTAATTATATAACACGCAGGTTGGAGGTAGTTCTAGTGATAAATATTCTGGTTGTAGCGATAATTGATAATTAATAATTTAATGTGTGTTCGTTTCCCAGCGGGGCGACCTTATATCGAGAAATCGGTTTCACCCTCTCCTCTCACGGCGGTCATTTTTCGTTTCTCAAAGTTGACACGTATCGACACAGAGGAAGGGGGGCTTCTTCGTCCGTACCGAGAACCTAAAAGAATTTCGTCACGGTTACAACGATTCGTTCACGTGAGGGTCGTGTGATCATGGGTGTAGTACGTACGACTCTCGGTTGACTAAAAAATCGGATCCATACCATTTTTTGTTTTTTTTTTGTTTTCCCCTCCCCGCACATTTTTATTTAGGAAGTCAGGGGCCGTGTCGGTGTATCGTGACAGCCTGTGTACGCTGTACAAGCACATAAACACATGGTAATGTATTCGATGCTGCTTTATTTTTTCATCATCATTCTTTCTCTCTTTTTTTCCCCTTCATTCAGACAAAATTGACTCACACATTCATATGTTAAAACACACGCAGCCTCGCAGTTTACCTCCACAATTATGTTCCATATAAAATCGTGCGTCTGTTTGTGCACGGGGTCCTCTTGTCAGTATATGAATATGCACTTTTTTTTTTTTTTTTTTTTAAGAGTGTGTTACACCGTGATTACTCCGTGTGTTATTCGTGTCTTTTTTCTAACTCTGTGTGTATGTATCGTGTTAATATTGTGCTGTGTTGTATGTGTTCGTGGGTTAATGGAAGCGAGTGTTCACTAAATGTCTCGTCCGTTTTGAAATTTTTTTTTTTTTTATATTATATCGTGTTCGAGACAAAGAGAGAGAAAAAGGGCGGAATATAAAGGGAGGGATACAGAGAGAGAGAGAAAGAGAGAGAGAGAAAGAGAGAAAGGATTATAATATAAAGGGGGAACGTCCGAGAAGGATTCTAGAAACGAATGGATCGATCGAGAAACCTTCAAAATTTTGGACTTTCCGCGCACTCTTATAAACACTCGTTCCTAGATAGTTAGATCCTTGCCTTCAGCAAAATTTTTTTTTCGAATTTTTCATTTTTTTTAATTTTTTTTAAAATTTTTTTTTTCACTTGATTTTTTATTTGCTTTTTATTGTACAAGAGAAAGGTGTGTACGTGTGTATATGTGTGTGTATGTGTGTTACGGGTGATGGTTCACCGTTTCGCGTTTTTCCTTTATCTTTTTTTCGATTTGTTTTGTTCGTTTTTTTTGGAGGGGGATTTTTTTTTTTCTTTTCTTTTAATTTGTTTTATATTAGGTGGTTCTCGAGAACGTCGCATCGATACACAAACGAACGACGCAATGTTCTCGAGAATGGATCGAGGACACATGAATGTGCTATAGACATGTCTGACGTTTCGGAACGAAAAGATACGTGAATGGAGTTCCGAGTGCACGATCTCATTCAGTTTCTTCTTCTTTTCTTTTTCTTCTCTAATAACGATTTTTTTCTTTTCTTTCTTTTTTTTCTTTTTTTTTTTAATTTTTTTTATTTTATTTTATTTTATTTTATTTTATTTTTCTAAGTAACAAAAAAGCATGATACTTATTGTTACTGTATACGCACGAGGATAATATTGATGTTCACTGTTTATATCGATCTGCCTGATAGTATTGTGTAAAATTTCACGATACTATATATATAT
>NW_006264358.1:35546-38396 GCF_000469605.1 Apis dorsata | reverse complement strand
GTGATTTTTTTTTTTTTTTTTTCTCTTTGTTAGATAACATTGAAGTATTATATTATATTATTCGCACATACGCTACTCCGGTATATCAGAAAATATAGTAATGAAAGATTATTATTCCGATATATCGGGAAATGAATCAAGAAATTAACAAATAAAGGAATAATGATTAATTTCAGGACTGTCATAAGATTAAAAAAAAAAAAAAAATTGACAGTTAAACAGAAGATATTTGAAGAGGAAAGTTTGGATTATTTGGAAAATTTTCATCGAGTATAAACAGCGTTAAATTTTTAATTATTCCGTTGAATTCGTTGATACTGTGATTTAATTATAAAAAAATTCTTTCTTGAGCATTTTTATTGAGCATTACAAGCTGCTATTTTTAATTCTAATCGTATGAGATGCTCGCGTGAGATGCTCGAAAAATTGTATCCAAACTTCAAATCAAATAGTTTAGGAATTAGAATTAATAAATAAATAATGGAAAAATTACGATCAAAGACTTTGTTGGAAAAAATACGAGCAAAGCTTAGTGTTTTTTTTCGAGATGCTAATTTACACGCGTGTACACCTAGCTTCACGAAACGTATATTTTTTCGAATAAAATGTTTCTATATAATCGTAACTTTCCCTTTTTCGAACGTTTAAAGTTTTTAATTAGTTATCGCTATGATTAACTAAAAAAAAATCAGTCGAAAATTCCTAAAAATATTTATATTGCACTAATCTTCTTTGAGTCTGTTTTATTGAAAGAGAAAAAAGGAAGAGAATTTATAAAATCTACAAAATCTAAAATTCTTTTTTCTTTTTTTTTCTTTTTTGTTCCGTTGAAAGAAAACAAGAATATAATTATTTAATTTAATTTGTTCAAGAGAAAATAATTATGATTAAATATAGACTTTCATTCTAATTGAAGAATTAGGAACTGATACTTATTATACAGTTTATTGTGTATTTATTTATAAATTATATTTCATCGTATAATGATAAAATGTGATAATTTATGAATCTTATAATCGAACTAAAATAGATAAAATTTTATTCAAATTTGCCTATGTATGAAAAAAATAACGATATTATATTCTCAAGAAATATCCAATTCTTGTTTTCTTAATGAAATTTTTAATTTCAATGAAATTCAATTCGATTATTAAATTAAAATTCGTTTTTATAATCGAAATGAAATAAAATAAATAATTTGTATAAACGAAAGAATATATATTTAGAATAAATAATATTCTTAGTAACGGATAACATAGTAGATTCTTTTATAAGAAAAATTTTATTCAGGATTTGAATATCTCGATTTACATCCAAGTCAGTTACTTTGTACATTCACCTAGACCTGTAAAAATCTCGAATGCTCGTATCACACGAACAAAAATTAAAGTGAATGTAAGAAAATGACAGAATACAGTATAAAGATAGTGACATAATGCTTACGTACATGAATCTAATTCGACTATAACAGAAGCAAAAAAAAAAAAAAAAATTATAATGTAATTTGCTGACTATACATTTATACTTTGATTAACGTAACATAAGACGTATACGAGCAAAGAAGCTTTAGAACGAAAAAAAAAAAAAAAAAAAGAAAAAAGAAAGAAAAAAAGAAAAAAAATACGATCTCATGATTACGACCAATATATACAAACAACGAAATGGTCCCTAACCGCTCGAATTAACTATAGTATTCGCAGATTATCTCAATAATTCTTAATCGAATAAATTTTCGAAAAAAAAAAAAAAATAACCATGTATTTCGGATAGCAATGTTAATTCGCGGATTTATACAAACGTAATTCGTAATTCGTATGCAAATATACATTCATTTCAAGATTATTCTGCAAATACTTAGTTCCTGAGATAATACGTTGCGATGTATCGTTCATATCGATATCTATATTACGTATATTATTATTATTAATATCATTATTAAAGAGTGAACATCAAACACCCCGAGACGTGTCTTAATAAATGACATGCCTTTAACACAATGGTAATTCGTAAAGGAAAGTATGGTTACGATAAAAAGATAGAATCGGAATCATTATAGGATAGATCTAACTGAAGGGGAACTGAAGGCAGTCGAACACCTGAAAACACTCACCATCAGGTGGTGGATGATTCGAATAATCCAGATGCCAGTCCCATGTTGCATTGTTAAAGCTATAACTTCGTTTTCTGTGAATAAAAACTAAAAAGCGACTCTCCGTACAAAAACATTTCTATGTAACACGATCGTCAACAAAGTCAATGGCTTGTTCACAGATGTTTCATTTACAGTAATTACTATGAGTGGTCATCGATGCGAATCTAATAATGCTATCGATGTTTATTCCATAAATGAAACATTCAATTTCTTATGCCAGTGCCGGTGATTTTTATTCGTTATTCGACTGATTAGAAAAGAGAGACAGAGAGAGAGAGAGACAGAGAGACAGAGACAGAGAAAAAAAAAAAACAAAAAAAAAACAAAAAAATTAATTTTTGATCCTTTTTCGTGAAAATATAAACGATATCATATGTATTAGAATTGATCTCATACAGCAGCAATTGATATTTAAGATATTCGTTTAGTAGAGATAATATAAATAAAATTAATATTATGTAATGTTATATAAATATCTTGTAAAATAAATGAATAAACTAGAGACTTATTATCATATTATGATTACATTTGAAAGAACTTAGAGTCGAAATCATTTCGTGTAATTTACACTGACACGAGAATAACGACGTGTTTTACGAGTTATTTACAACTTAAACATACTTCATTTTTTTTTTTAAATATTTTATCTACTTATGCATTAAAGAAATGCGTTTTATACAAGAATACGTTCTATCTCA
>NW_006264358.1:32986-35140 GCF_000469605.1 Apis dorsata | reverse complement strand
TTTTTTTTTTTTTTTCCTTCCTTTTTTTTTTTTTTTTTTTTTCATTTGACTGAAAATCCTAATACAAGCATTTAATCAAAATATCGTTGTCTATTCACATTTTAACGCGACAACATCGAACTGTATTTTACACCCGACACCATGTTCTTATCATCTTTTTTTTCTTATTTCTCTTTTTTTTTCTTTTTTAATAATTTCGTGGATAAAAATGATCATAAGTGATATGTACAAAATGAAATATAAAAATAAAATTATGAATCTTAGATTCACATAGTGATGGTTTTGAAGCTTTGCTATCTATAGTTTTTCGATCGTAACTTTTCAAAATTACTAACGCGATTTACGATAAAAAAATAACATCACAGACACTGGCACAATTATTCAATAACATAGTTGTTCCCATTGACTGTAGATGTTGATAAATACTAAAATTAGAGTGTCCGTCACACACAGTCGTGCATCGATTGACTCCAACGGGTAGTTCTCTCCAACGCATGACGTTGCTTTGTTTTTACGAAACGGGGGACTTACAGTGGGCAGTGGATGGTTGCATGAGAAGTGATTACAGTCTAGATGGCCCAGAGGAGCATCTGTGGATAGATGTGAGGTAGTACTCCTGTAGCGGTCAAGTGCAAACATATCCTTCCTGTGCTACTGTTGATGCACCAGTAGGCCCTTCCTGAAACATTTCAAATAATAAAAGAATTACAATATATTTCTTGAAAAAAAAGAGAGGAAAAAAAAAAGAAATTAAAGAAACCAAAGTAAGAGAAAGAAGCGGAACGTTGCAAATAAACAATATTGTTATATCCTCCGCTCCTTACCTCCATACGATTCCGATTTATGTTAAAAAATAATTTCTTCTCTGATCAATCCAAAATTGTCTTACTATGCTCTATTTTTATATGTAGTTACCTAATCCTGTTATATGATGATTACTGTTCATTATATGTACAATGTCTTACATCCTTAGCAGCTGATAATGTTTGTTTATATTCATCCAAGCTGAATCCGGAATTGCTATCTTCTCCGCAAGACTGGACAACTAGTGATCCATCTTCTCCATGCTAAGACACATAATTGTTCATTAGTTATATTTATTTTAATATTTAATCAATTGTATTATAATTATATTTACAATACCTACGTGTGTCACTGATGGCTGTTCGCCATCGTTGACTTTTCGCTTTTTCATACTTGCATCTTGACTTTGATCGGATAATCTCTTTCTGTTCGTTGTATTCCCTGGATTTCGTGGCGAAACGCTACCACTATTACCGTTTCCAGCAATATTTCCGTTTTTATGTACAGTACCGGAAACCTAGGAAGAATTTTTTTTTTTTTTAATTAATAATTGTTCTATATTTATCATTTATCATATTATCATATTATTATATTATATATAAAGATTGAAAATCAAATTAAAAAAGAAAAATAAAATTAATGCATACCTTTCTTTCTCGTTTAAGCAAACTAGGAGATACATAAGTGTGCAGATCCCTCTTTTTCACGTGTTTTACTTCAATCCACATCCCTTCTTTCAACATGCTTAATTGTTCCGCCTGTCTCAGAACTAAAATTTTATATGAAAACAATTGTAATTAAACTATGATAATAGAAAACTTAAATTATTTAATTTGGACTATTAGATTATTATTCAATCGTGAAATATTATTTATTTTTTGAAAATAATATAATATACTTACTTGAATCTACAAAAGATTTTATATCATACGTTAGATCAACGTTTAAATTTTCGCTTTTGGCAAAAAGCAAGCCTATGAACCACATAGAGCAGTGTCTTTCTGGTTCTGGTTCTAATGGTGGAAACGCCTCCGGATTTACATGTGCCAATGTGATGTGAGGATTCCTTTCCAGTGTACCTGTTTTTGAGAGTTAGGATTTTGCCATTTTGGCATCCGCGAATTATTAGCATTGTAATATCAATAAAATTAATATTCAAAGTCAAAGTTTCATAATTAAAATAGACACAGATTAAGACAGAACTTATATAATTAACTAATTTATAATTGCCGCTTACTCCTGCGAAAGATGCATAAGTTTATGATATAAAAACCTATAAACAATTCTAAAAATTCATATTGTAAAAAAAGAAACCTGTTTTAATCTACGTCATTTAACTGGAAAAACACA